>NW_006777583.1:4792019-4808314 GCF_000442215.2 Lipotes vexillifer | reverse complement strand
CCCGTTTCTGGAGTTCCTTTAGGCAGCGCTCTTAAAACCCCTCTCCTCGCGCACCAGGAAACACAGAGGCAAGAAAAAGTCTCTTGCCTCCTCAGCAGGTGCAGACTTTTCCCCGGACTCCCTCCCAGCTAGCCGTGGCGCACTAACCCCTTCGGGCTATGTTCAAGTCGCCAACCCCAGTCCTCTCCCTGAGCTCCGACCGAAACCGAAACCGAGCCTCAGCTCTCAGCCCCGCCCGCCTCGGCGGACGAGCACACAAGCCTCTTGGGCTGGTGAGTGCCGGTCGGCACCGATCGTCTGTGCGGGAATCTCTCCGCTTTGCCCTCCGCGCCCCTGTTGCTGCGCTCTGCTCCGCGGCTCCGAAGCTCCCCGCTCCGCCTCCCGCAATCTCTGCCCGGGAAGGGGCTTCCTAGTGTGTGGAGACCTTTTCTCCTTCACAGCTCCCTCCCACTGGTGCAGGTGCCGTCCCTATTCTTTTGTCTCTGTTTTTAATTAATTTTTTCTTTTGCCCTACCCAGGTACGTGGGGAGTTTCTTGCCTTTTGGGAGGTCTGAGGTCGTCTGCCAGCCTTCAGTAGGTGTTCTGTAGGAGTTGTTCCACATGTAGATGTATTTCTGGTGTATTTGTGGGGAGGAAGGTGATCTCCGCGTCTTACTCCTCCGCCATCTTTCCACCGCCCCCCGCACGTATCTTTTTGAATTACGTTTTTCTCCAGATATATGTCCAGGAGTGGGATCGCAGGATCATATGGTAGCTCTATTTTTAGTTTTTTAAGGAACCTCCATACTGTTCTCTATAGTGGTTGTACTAATTTACATTCTCACCAACAGTGTAGGAGGGTTCTTTTTTCTCTGCATCCTCTCCAGCATTTTTTATTTGTAGACTTCTTGATGTTGGCCATTCTGACCAGTGTGAGGTGATACCTCATTGTAGGTTTGATTTACATTTCTTCAATAATTAGCGATGTTGAGCATCTTTTCAAGTGCCTCTTGGCCATCCGTATATCTTCTTTGGAGAAATGTCTTTTTAGATCTTCTGCCCTTTTTTTTTTTTTTTATTGGGTTGTGTGGTTTTTTTGTTATTGAGTTGTATGAGCTGTTTGCGTATTTTGGAAATTAAACCCTTGTCGGTAGCATCATTTGCAAATATTTTCTCTCAGTCTGTAGTTTGTCTATTTTTGCGGTACGCAGGTCTCTCACTGTTGTGGCCTCTCCCGTTGTGGAGCACAGGCTCCGGACGCGCAGGCTCAGCGGCCATGGCTCATGGCCCCAGCTGCTCCGCGGCATGTGGGATCTTCCTGGACCGGGGCACAAACCCGTGTCCCCTGCATCGGCAGGCAGACTCTCAACCACTGTGCCACCGGGGAAGCCCTTCTGCCCATTTTTTGATTGGGTTGTTCTCCTAGCTTATCTTCATGGTAGAACTGACTTTGAAACCACTTTGTTTGGACGCTAAATCCTATTCTCAATCATTGTACTGTTCTGCTTCTCCTGGTTCCACAGATTCTTATCAAGTCAGCCCAAAGTTGTCTGGACTTTAGCAGAATCCCAAGGTGATGACTGAGTCAATTCTGCACAGTTAAGAGACCAAGACACAACAGTGATCCAAAAAGGGCCTGATTTGGTCCTTTCGGGGGGACAGAGGTAAAGTAAACAAAACCAGTAGTTCTATACTGGTGTAGGAAAAGTGAGATGCTCTGGAAGGGACAGAAGTGGTTTGTTGTTGACCATTCCAGCCAGTGGCATGCTGATGCCACCTTGCACTGGCTCGCATCTGTCTTCAGGAGCCAGTTGTGTGCATCTCCTTCCAACTCTACATTCAGTCAAGTTAGATTAGCTTGGTCTTGGCCATGGTGGGAGTATTAACAGTGTGGAAAATGGCAAACACTACAAATTAGAGTTTATTTCTCTGTAGAGCCAGCTGTTAAACATGTATCTGCACTGATTCTAGCCTTGTTTATCGTGTTTTTGTTTTCAGTGAATTGTAGGTCCCTATAAAGAGTTGTTTCTGAAATGTGGTGTCTAAAAGGAAGTCTTAATTCTACATATGTAGATATTACATGTGGATTAAAGGAGCCATTCTAACATGTGCAGGTGAAGACATCACTGAAAGTTGCTCCATAACTAAACATGCTCAAGACAATTGAGTAAGAGTGGCAGGACTTTGCTGCCAGTTCCAGAAGAGCATCTTGCTCTCAGAGCTGCCATCTGGGCCTGCAGGGGAAGGGATTTGTGGTCAGTTTCCTTTGGCAAGGCCTGGTGGCTCGGATTATGACAGTGAGACTGCGTGTCTGTGTGAATGACCTTTTCCTTTTTTGCATTTAAAAATAACCTACCAAAGATAGCATGGATAAATGAAGCATGGAGCTGAGTGAATTCATTTGAGAAAAATATTTTTTCAGATCACCTGTCTTTTCAACTACATGTGCCTTCACTGGATATGGCACTTACAATGTTATCTGTAGAATCACCTCCCTTGATTTTCCATAGAAATGGGAACTAGGAATAGAATGGAAAAGTAGAACTAGAGGTGACCTCCACGTCTCAGGTTTCCTCTTGCTTCCCGAGTCTCTCGTATTAAGCCTTTTGTCTGAACTGGAGGAGAAACATGCATTTCAGCTGTTCTCCCAGCTCCCTGCTTCCTCCCTCCATGCAAGGGCTCTTGGGGAGGTGGAAATGTCTATTAGACACTTACCTTGATGTCCTTTAGCTACAGTTATGAGAGAGTAGCACTAGACAGTCTCTCTTACTAAGCTCCGCTCTGGTTCAAAGAGATTCTGTGCCTAAATAACCAACATCCATGGGGCCTGCAGCACAGACAGTCCCTTGAAATGTGCCGTTCCAACTGCTTGAAGGGGGAACTGGGTTTCAGTCCTAGTTCTCTGGCCAGTTCAAGACATTTGTTCTTTCTTGATCTGAACTTAACAGGTAGAAAGATACCTTCCCCCAGATTCCCTAGTAAAGGAGCAGCCAGAGCTGTAGTGGAAATAACAAGAGATAAAATTAGCCACCCTGAGCAGCCGGTAGCTCACATGATGGGGTCGGGGAGCGCTGGGCCAGCTGGGAGGCGCTGCCTGGCACGGTCCTGCTTCTGTTGGGCTCTGCGCCACCCTGGAGGGTCTTACATAAGACATGTCACAGCAGCCTGCCCCTCCCTGCTGGGGCAGTTTGCAGGGCACAGGGTTAGCTGACCAGAGCCAAGCTCTATTTCTGGAAGGCAGAAAGTTCAGCTAAAGGGTAGCCACTGAGAAGATATTCGTTTACTCCATTGAAGGGAGCAGACACAGAGACTGCTAGAGGGAAAATTATTTTAGGAGATCATTTTGTACAGATACGCCAAGAACATTTGGGAGCAGAGCAGAGGAAGAAAGCAGAGCGTGAACAAACTTGAAAAGCAACTCTGTTCCTCTTGTTGTCATCCCTCCTTTGGCTACTGCACTGATTCAGCCCCAGGATTTTAGAAGTATGATTTATCCAGTGAGTCTGCCGAAACAAGACTGTATGATTTCATCTTTGCCACCCACCTAAACTTATGTTTGGATGCACATTATATATAATATATCATACAGTAAATTATGATCATTCAACATCCTGGGGAATCTCTGTTAGCCAAATAAATACCAGATCCCCATGGTGGACTGGACATTTGTTATTATATTCAGGTCGTGGGGAGGGGTGTTGCTACATGCATGCATTTATCCATTTCACTGCCTCACTACACGATTAATTCCTTCAAGACAGAAGGAGATACGAGGTATGGTGATAATGTGGCCAATTAAGGAGAAATTATTTGAACTCATGTCTTTGCTGGTGGTGATGGGTGTGTGTGTGTGTGTTGGTGGAGTAGGTGTGTATCGTCTATTGGAAATGACAGTTTTGAAACGGTGTAGGTCCAAAGCTAGAAAGGGGAGAGCCAAGCTGGGATCTAGGAACAGAGGTTACAAACTAGCACCCAAGGCAGGCTGAAAGCAGGGACACTGGGGCATGCAGGCAAAAGGAAGACTCCAGAAGGCAGAAACCAAATCAGGAAAGTGCTATCTGACAGCAGGAAAGAATAGAGAATGTGAACCAGGAAAACTGGACTTTAATGAGCCCCAGGACATTCCTGAAGCCCTAGGGTTAGCAAAGAGAGTGCACACACCAAGGCCCAGAGCGATAATGTCTGAACAGTTGCACCACTTGATATCTGATATTATATATTCAGGTGAGCACCCCCAACATTTTTGGAGGCCACATCTTGGAAATTGCTTTCGGAGACAAGTTTTTGAACAACGCAAGAAAAAAATATGTTTTTTTGTGAATGATCTTATTATTTTACTCTATTTAAGCAGAGGGGTGCAAGACAAAATTTGTGCCAGGTGGAAGACGGATGGGTGCCTGGGAATGCCCATTGGGAGGCCATCGCAGTGGTCCAGGGAGAGATGATGGTGGCCTTGACCAGGGTGGGTGGCTGGGATGGGAGATGGAGGTGGGTGACAGATTTGAGTACTAGTTAGACCACCGGCTGCTAACTGAAATGCCTACAGGCTTTTATATGTGTTTTAAATTTTCCATAATAAGTTTATTTTAATTTTAAAATACAAGAGATGGAGAACTCCAGTGATTATGCTGGAAACCTCCAAATTAAAAGAGACTTAAAAATAGATAGCTAGTGGGAAGCAGCCGCATAGCACAGGGAGATCAGCTCGGTGTTTGTGACCACCTAGAGGGGTGGGATAGGGAGAGTGGGAGGGAGATGCAAGAGGGAGGAGATATGGGGATATATGTATACGTATAGCTGATTCACTTTGTTATAAAGCAGAAACTAACACACCATTGTAAAGCAATCATACGCCAATAAAGATGTTAAAATAAATAAATAAGTAAAGAGACTTAAACATATTTACCAATTGCAATGCAGGGGACTTGCTTGGATTCTTTTTTTTTTTTAACATCTTTATTGGAGTATAATTGCTTTACAATGCTATGTTAGTTTCTGCTTTACAACAAAATGAATCAGTTATATATATACATATGTTCCCATATCTCTCCCCTCTTGCGTCTCCCTCCCTCCCATCCTCCCTATCCCACCCCTCCAGGTGGTCACAAAGCACTGAGCTGATCTCCCTGTGCTATGAGGCTGCTTTCCACTAGCTATCTACCTTACGTTTGGTAGTATATATATGTCCATGCCTCTCTCTTGCTTTGTCACAGCTTACCCTTCCCCCTCCCCATCTCCACAAATCCATTCTCTAGTAGGTCTATGTCTTTATTCCTTTTTTACCCCTAAGTTCTTCATGACATTTTTTTTTCTTAAATTCCATATATATGTGTTAGCATACGGTATTTGTCTCTCTCTTTCTGACTTACTTCACTCTGTACGACAGACTCTAGGTCTATCCACCTCATTACAAATAGCTCAATTTCGTTTCTTTTTATGGCTGAGTAATATTCTATTGTATGTATGTGCCACATCTTCTTTATCCAGTCATCCGATGGTGGACACTTAGGTTGTTTCCATCTCCAGGCTATTGTAAATAGAGCTGCAATGAACATTTTGGTACATGACTCTTTTTGAATTATGGTTTTCTCAGGGTATATGCCCAGTAGTGGGATTGCTGGGTCATATGGTAGTTCTATTTGTAGTTTTTTAAGGAACCTCCATACTGTTCTCCACAGTGGCTGTATCAATTTACATTCCCACCAACAGTGCAAGAGGGTTCCCTTTTCTTGTTCAAGCAAATTGTTAATTATGAGACTTGGAAAGTTGAACACTGACTTTTCGTATTAAGGAGTTGTTATTTTTACGTGTGATAATGGCATCGTGGTATTTTTTTAAGAGTCTATATCTTTTAGAGATATATGCTGAGATATTTATAGATGAAATCATATGACTGGAGTTTTCTTCAAAAAATATGGGGGAGTGGGAAGGAATTAGCTGAAAAGAGACTGTCTCTGAGTTGAATTTTGTTAGAGCTGGATGATGGTTTCATGGGGACTCATTATACACGGCGCCAAGGCCTTCCTTGTGATGACAGCTGCTAGTGCCATGTGCCAGAAACTTTTCAGAGCTACATGTCTGCTCTGCTTGTATGGATGAGCATTGCTGTTGCTCTAGGATGAAGACATCCAAATGCCCACTGTAATAGAGAGATGAAACAGAGCCACAAGAAGGTGGGTGTTGTATAGGAGCTTTTTTGTTTGTTTTAAATGTATGTATCCAGCTCTTTCTGCTAAAAATTGAAAAGAAGAAGCATTTTGGAATTTATCAAGATGAGTAATGATGTGTGGGAGAAGCTAGTTGCCCCCTTTGTCTTTTCCTTCCTTAGAAGCTGAACCCCAATTGTTTGGCAGGCTTCATTGCTGCCTAAACATTTTCCAGCCTCCTTGTTATCAGGTGTGGCCATGTGATTTAGTTCTGGTCAATGAGATGTAAGCAGAAATGTTATGTGGATGTGTAAAACAGAGAGCTAGTGGGAACCTGCTCTATAGCGCAGGGAGCTCAGTTGGGTGCTCTGTGGCCACCTAGATGGGTGGGATGGGGGGGCAGCGGGAGGGAGGTCCAAGAGGGAGGGGATGTATGTATACATATAGCTGATTCACTTCATTGTACGGGGAAAGCAACACAACATTGTAAAGCAACTATACCCCAATTAACAAAGAAAAAAAAAAGAAACGTTATGTGGAACTTTCTGGAAGGCTCTTTAAAGGGAGCTGACCCATCTAGGAGGTGTGTCCCTCTTTTCTTCCCTCTCTTTTTCTTGCTGCCTGGAATGCAGGTGTGAGGTGTAGTGCTCCAGTAACTATGCAGGACCACTGAAAGTGGAAGTCACATACCTAGTGTGGCAGAGCAGAGAGAAAGAAGGAGCCTAGGTCACTGATGACTCTCTGAACTTCGTTTCTCTGGACTTATTTTTCAAAGTGAAAATATACTTTCATGTGGTTGAGCCAAAATTACTCTAGATTTTTAATTAGGTGCAAAGAGCCTAAATGCTAATTAATACAAGTAACAGATTGTTTATTGTTAATAAATAAAACATTAATCAAAAATAAAAGTGTATAGAGTTGTTTATTCAGCAATTCCAGTCAGGATTTCACCCTGTAGATATGCACCAAGATATAGTATTGTTTGCAAGAGCAAACACTACAAGCAACCTAAGCAGCCATGCATGCGCACTGGTTACACAGACAAGCCTTTAGTGGGTTATCAGGGAGCCAGTCGAACAGTGAGATCTGTGTTGCCGTGAAAGAGCCTCAGTTCTTATCATTCAGTGAAAATGAGTAAGTTACAAAGAAGCATGTGTAGTTTGATCTCTTGTGTAAATTATATCATATAACTATAAATTATATTATTATATATTTAATTACTATATTTTTATATATAAAATATACATATATAAATTATACATGATTTTATATAACTATATGTATGTTTTATCTATTTACTATATTGTACCATATATATGAATTATATATATAAATTGAATTGAAAAAATGAATTATATACCATATATAAAAATTATATATACATATATTATGTATATATGTATCTGTATACATATATACATATATATGGTATAATGTTATATATGTGTGTATATCATTTTTATATATGGTATATATATAACCGTATATATATATGTATATGTTTTTTTCACCTAGAAGGAAATAAAAATGTGCTAACTGAAGGAAGAGAGGGCCAGGGAGTTGGTGTGGGGAGAGGCTTTTATTTGTCACTGTATATATTTTTGTACAGATTGAATTTTCTCTCTACAGTCTTTCTTTATATTAATAAAAGAATTACTTCCCATAGCACACATTCTCTCAAAGCCTAATTTTATAAATTAATAGCACAAAGAGTTTGACTCATTAAATTTCCTTCAGTATCATTATCTTAATATTTAAGGTATAGACTGATTTCAGTCTGTACTAATTTAAATGGTTACAATAAAGGTATTATTGGGCTTCCCTGGTGGCGCAGTGGTTGAGAGTCCGCCTGCCGATGCAGGGGACACGGGTTCGTGCCCGGGTCCGGGAAGATCCCACATGCCGCGGAGCGGCTGGGCCCGTGAGCCATGGCCGCTGAGCCTGCGCGTCTGGAGCCTGTGCTCCGCAACGGGAGAGGCCACAGCAGTGAGAGGCCCGCGTACCGCAAAAAAAAAAAAAAAAAGGTATTATCGTCCCCCTCCCATCTCCCTGACACTGTTCTTCTCTCCCTCTTTCTCCCTCTCTTTTACGCCCACTCCTCACCCTCGTCTCCTTCCCCCCCTCTCCTCCTTCCATAAATATGTAATATTACTGACCAAGGACCTGGTCTTCCCAAGGCCCATGCAGAGGATCGGGGAGACCAGAACACAGGAAAGCCTCTCGCCAGGAGTGGCTGAGCTAGCTGAGGATTCTGTCCACCAGTGCCGGGACAGAAACAGATACTCTGCCTGAACACACAGTCCTGGGAACTCTCAGTGGCCTCCAAGTGGTTTTCACCAGGTTGTTTGTTTGTTGCAGATGAATGAGGTCACATGTGCTCCACAGGAGTTGGCACATGTCCAGGAGTTTATTTACTTAGGCTTCAAGTGAAGGCAAAGCTTTATTGTGACACTTTCCCTCAGCATCAGAGCTCTGCTTACAAGAGCAGGATGGGAACACAGCAGGAAGACAGCAGCAAGACAGCCATGTGCCACGAGGCAGATGGTAGAAGAGGTGACATTTGTTTCCAAGGGATCTCAAGGCCCTGCGAAGCCCACAAGAGCTGCTCAATTGATGTTTTCAATTTTACGACAGTTATTTCTACGGGAAATAACCTTAGTTCCTGACCACATACTTTAATGATAAAATCTGAACCTTGGCAACCCCGTGAACTGGAAAGGATTACCATAGGATGATCAAGAAAATTCATGTCTAAAGAATGGCAAGTTCCACGGTTGCTTCAGGGATGGATTCTCACATAGATTAATATGAGTTGATAAAGTCTGAGAGATGAAGGGAGGAACATGGGGGAAATGAGGGGTCTAGGAATTTGTCACTAGACCAGGTATATTGGTCCCAACCGTTTTGGTTTTGAAATCCATGCCTGAAAGTTTGGTGGGTGATTTCAGGCACAGTTAGATCCAGGGCTCTCAACAGTACGTGAAGGACTTTTGTCACTGCCTCTTTACCTCGGCCCTGCTTTCCTCAGTGTTAGTTTCATGCACAGTCAGGCGTTCCCTACATGTTGGTAAAGGGTTACCAAGGGGTTCCATCTACCAGTTTAGCAATCAAGGGGTCAAATACCTGTTTCTCTGTATTTCTAACAGTGTCAGGGCCGCTTTTCACTGCTCAGTTTGGGGCACATGCCCATCTCTGAACCAGTCACTGCCCCTGTGATCTTCTAGGCCCAGACCTGGTACCCAGTCCTGGAGCCAGTCACACCAGACTGGGGAATGGGAGGGGAATTTCAAGGGAAAATTAGTGTGTTGTTATCTATCAGAGGCAGGAGGAGATAGCTGACAGGCAATTAAATACCCCCTACCCTGGCATAGACTGCCTAGCTTCAAGTTTTTTTTCCAGTAGTAAATGAAAGGGAGAAGGGCAACTACCAATGTACCCCCAGTATATGATCCTTCTTGGAAATGTTAGAGATCACAGGCTCCCAGACTACAACCAAGGCTTTGGGGCTTACTCTAGAGTTTTTGGGTGTCTTGTAGTTATCCCAAGTATTGGGGTTGAAAACAGATTGGGACTAGAAAATATAAATGTGTTCTTAGAGGTATTCTCCACGCCTGGATGAATTCCTGGTCTAGGATTTTCCTCAGAAAGGTAGAATATTAGAAAATTTTTCCTAAGGAGTCCTTAGGAAATCCTAAGGAGTCAGCCTGTTTTATTTTTGCCATTGTTCCATTATTGCCTCTAATTAAAGACTTTCAAAGTAGTGAGTAAAGGGAGAGCTGGACTCACACTCAGGAGTTCTGCCCCCAAATTAGGGGGCTCTTCTCTGCTCTGCTGTGGGTGGGTAGAAAAAGCAGTAAAGAACATTGGTGCCACCTTCCAGAAATGGCATGTTTGAAAATAAATCTTTGTAAGACTGAGAAATCTTGCCTTTCTTAATACACAGATTGAGCGGAGTCTACAGAGACTTGGAAAATGCCGGATCAGAAGGCAAATGATGTGGTTGAACCAAGCAAGCAGAGAAAAATGCAGTACTGCCAGCCCTTTCACGATGTCAGAACATGAGAACTGGGTGAAGACAAGTAGCTCACCTGCCAATTTTCTTCCTTACTGGGGAGAGAATATTCTGGAACTCTTCCTACAGGAAAGGCCATCAGGCACAGACCTATTTCCAAACAAACATTACTAGTAAGGAGGAGTGGTATAGTTTGGAAATGTGAAGAAAGAAGAGAAAGGAGTCAATTTTGGCTGCAGGAACAGCTCAGGTGATTGCCCAGGGGAGAAGCGCCAGCCACAGACCTGTCAGTTAGATTCCACCTCTGAGCATGCTGGGAAGTTTTCACAGAGCTTCTGGTCATTCCTCATTCCTTTTACTGAGGACGGTTCAGGAAGTCCAGGTTAGACAAACTCTGTGCCTCCTTCTCAGTTCCAGAACATGACCCAAAGAGGAAGCAAGGTCTGGAAATGTCAACAAAGGTAACCCAGTTGACCTGCCACACATACTTCCCCACCGACAACTACTGGAAAGGGCCGTCCTACCCACCATGGGACTGGACCAGGCATGGCCCCTGACCAAACCAGGAACCAACTGAATTACTCTTTCTGAAATCGGAGACATAGCTAGAACTGCCAACATGCTTGAGGAACATAAGGAAACAGATACATGGAACGTAAGCTGAGGCACCAGGGCGACCACTTGCTGCACTGGGGACCCTGAGCCTGAGTGACGAGCACTTTTCTGTTTTAGACCCACTGATTCATGTGTGTGGACCCCCATAGGCTTTGGAGCCTGTGACCCCTGTGCCAAGTAAGGGAGCTCAGCTCTGGCTGTGGAGGGTTTCTCAGGGATCCCAGTTCCTGTCCCTTCTGAGGTCTAATTTAGTAGTTATCCTGAATTCCCAAGACTTTTTCATACATAGAGTGAGCACTCTCTCTTCTCTCTGCTACCCTCACACAATACACAACTTATCTGAGCAAAGATGAGTGGGTTTCAGACCCAGCTGCCAAACGAGCTTTCAGTAAAACAACTTCTGAGCATTAACCTAGCGGAGGCAAGATGCCATGGGGAAGGGAACTGGAGTGTATGGCACTTCATTTCCATGCCTTCACCTGGAGCCATTGGCCGCTCTAAAAAGGTCCTCCACACACCTCCTTGGCGGCCTCTGAACCCCTGTTAATGTGGATTCCTTCAGGCTTCACTCCACCCCAGCACCTGGGCATAGCTAACTATGTCATGGAGACATCAAGCTATAAATGACTTTTTTTTTGCCCCTACCTTCTTGCTCAACTTGTCAACTTGTATGTTCAGGAGATAGTTTTAGATGTTTGCTTGTTTTTTGTGGAATTTTGGTGACCTCACTCACCGGGTCTGTGTATAGTTGCCAGGAGAGGAAAGGGTCCTCACCGTCGGCACTCAGAGACCTGTGTGTTTTCCTGCTGTTGCCCAAGGAAGTGGGTGTGCAGCATGCTTTAAAGCCATCGTGCAGTATACTGTGCTCTCTTCTGTGAGTCATATGCTGTCTAAAATAGGTGTTGAGTGTGGTCAGGGCAGTTCAAAGACAACAGGACTCATCAAGTTTATTCCCAGGGAGAGTGCGACCCCTCATACAAAGGCTTGGTGAGGCTCATTTTGGCTGTTGTAAGGGTCAGATGGAGCATGCAAACCCACTGAGGTGACTGGTTCACCTCGGCCCTGGTGATCCCCACATACAGCTGTGTGCTGTGTCTTTAGGGAGATGGGAGCAAGTGGATTTTACCAAATGTCTGGACGTGAGGCAGGTGCATACTTGTGGCTGGGCTTTCCTAATAAACTCTACAGTGTGTGGCTCCCTAAGAATGCAGAAGCTCACTAATGGAGCCGAAGACTGAGGCACGCTAGGGATTTTCACACTTTTAGAACATGTGTTTGGAGATGAGGAACCCTCCCCTGCTCCACACACTTGTATGAACATGTTGGTCATGTGAACGTTTAACCAATAGCTCAGGCTGATACAGGACAATTGACTTAGTTCTAAGGCCACCCATGGCCCTTCCTGCTCAGCTGGCTATTCCATGTTAGATCCCTGAAAGGGTCATCAGATGACTATGAGCAATCACATGTGAGACCTGAGGAAAGGAGCCTTCTGACTTGAAAAGGCCACGTGGTGATGAGCAAACGCCAGGCAATCTGCAGCTGTAATGCATCAGGGCATGGAATGGACACCTTTTCTGCAGGGCAAGGAGGAGGGGAAGTAGTTGTTTAGAAACATTGCAAACACTGGTGCAAGAAAAGCTAGGAATTGCCGAGGATTACGTGTGGCAGGTGCCTGTTGTGTCAGAGAAAACTTTTAGAGATCACTCTGTAGGGGGTGAGGAGGAAGGCTTGCTGGACTAACAAAAATACTTGCTTTCCACCCAGCCTTGCCCTAGGCAGATACGTGGCAGAAGGTTATCCTTCAACTTCCCTTTCTGTACCATTTTCTTGACCTCGCTCTTAGCTTTCACATCCCATATCACCACCATCCATGCTGTAGGCAGCCATCACTCTCTCTGCCCTCTTATATCCCTCATTTTTATCCTAGAATAAGTATTAGTCACTGTGTTAAGTCTTCCGAGGCGATTCTAAGCCTTACTGTTAACTGTGAAATATTAGAAGTGTGTCCCCCTTTCAGTGACCATCATCAGAAGTGGAAGGCCCTGTGGACAATAGGAGGGCTTTTGTACTTTCTTGACACTGCAAATCATGATTTAAGGCAAACTCTGCTTAAGGCAAAGACAGTAGCATATCCAACAAGAGACTAGAAGCAGAAAGTCATCCAAACAGGACAGTGTCCCTGAAAGGGACTCACATTTCTCTTATGTGTTGCTGCTTTTTTTGTTGTTATTTTTGTTTGTGTTAATTTGTTTTTTAAATTATATTTTGTTTTAGTTTGTTTTTTGAGAACTTGACATTTTCCCTCCCCTGGTGCCCACAGCTGTGGGAGCAGCATTGGCTGGCCCATGGCATCTCTTTGGGACTCAGGAGTCACTACAGCTTCCAGGTAAGATTTCAGGTCCTGAGGGTCCCTCCCTACTGCATTTTGGGAAGACATTTTAAGCAACAAGAGAGCTACTAACAAACTACAATATAGTTGAAAACTTTGCTGTCAGATGGTAGTTATATACAGCCTGAATCTCACCTTGTCATCACTTGTAAAGGCTACCTCTGAGCCCAAGCTCCCAGTACATACAGATATGTCATCTGATTGCCTTATTGCTAAAATTTGTTTACTTTTTTGTTTCTTGTTTTTTTTGTTTCTTGTTTTTTGTTTTTTTGCGGTATGCGGGCCTCTCACTGTTGTGGCCTCTGCCGTTGCGGAGCACAGGCTCCGGACGCACAGGCCCAGCGGCCATGGCTCACGGGCCCAGCCGCTCTGCGGCATGTGGGATCTTCCCGGACCGGGGCACGAACCCACGTCCCCTGCATCGGCAGGCAGACTCTCAACCACTGTGCCACTAGGGAAGCCCTAAATTTGTTAACTTTTGAAGGCAATGTCATGGAGACTAAGTAAAGGAAGATTCTAGGATTGTTAAACTTGCTAAAGCTTTTCACCAGTTCTCAGATGATTTCTGAAATGATCACATTTGGAGACATATTGCATGCAACGTTTCCACCTGTTAGAGCCCCATGAAATGGCCATTCCAAATGGTAATAATGCCAGGAAGTGAGTCCTATTCTTGCTAGATGAAAACCCCATTAAGACTTCATTTGCTTCAAAGTAATTTACTTGGACCTCTTTCCTTACCTGAGTTAATGGTTCTTATCAATGTCCCAGTGCTCAAGGGATATAGTAGGCATTGTTTTTCTTTTTTTATAAGGAGAAAAAAAATATTGAGAAGGCAGAACTACAGCTCATTCCCTCTGAGTGGGGGTCTGTTCTTTTTTTTTCTATCACAGTTCTGTCAATTCTCTTGCCAATATTTTCTAATTTCTTTCTTAGTTCTAAAGATTTTTTTCTAATTTATTCCACCCTCCAATTTGATGTCCCGCCGAGTAACAATTTCCCATTCTCCTCCCAGCGTCTTTCCAGTCAACATCTAACTTTTCTTCCTCCTCGTTTCTTTCACCTCATGACTTCTTCTCTTAACCATAATCATAATTGGGTGGGTTTTTGCCATCCATGCAACAGTGGCTCAGTGGGATATCTGATAAATTCCCAAAGCCTTACAGTTTGACAGTAGCCAAATTCTGTATGCACGTGGCCTGACATCCTCTTTACTAAACACACATTCTCATTGCCTATTAGTAATCCTAACCCCTTTGGAGTCCTCCACCACCACCACCAATTTTGAATATTTTTTTTCCAATCTCCTGACATTATGAAGATTTTCTCAGCTTGCTGAAAGGAGAGCAGTGCTACTGTGTCATAATATTCAAAGTTCTCTTATACACATCCCCCATCTTTTCTTCGTCCTAATACCTACTCCCCACCTGCACTCTATTCAAACTCATTTCATTCTGCATACCTGGTGTTTTCCTATTCCTTGCTGGAGAAGGCATCACTGTAAAGCTGTCTAGATGGTCAACCACCAAAAATGTGCAAGGATCTCACAAGACCACGATCATAGGCCTAATTGGAGAATAACGACATCCCACAATTACACATAAACATGTTCCCATTTCAGTTTATGTAAGTTTATGTCAATTACTAATAGAAAATTTAGCTGTTTTTTAGAGAAATGCATTGTGTTTTGGGTTACTTCATCTTCAGGATCCATTTAATTGGCTTTTTCCCAGATGTTCAGTTAGAATTAAACAAAAGCTATTGTAGACTAGAAAGCATCAAACAAATATATCATGATTTCATTGCAAGTTGTTTTCACAATCTGCATACTTGAAAAATGAGCATCATCAGCTGAGTTTAAATACAATAGAGATATCAGAGCTCGACCCACTGGCCACACAGGAAAAGATATTTACGTAAGCAAGCTTTCAAAAATCAGTAACTAGAGTGACATTTGATGTGGCACTTGATAAACAACAGATAAAATGAAAGGTGTTAGTTATCCATGGTGATGACTAATGATAAAATAATGATAAAATATCCATTGCTTAAATATTTCCATGTGTGGGAGAAAAAAATATGACAAGGAGGGCAGAGCCTTTTGTGATGAATGTTCCAGCTGGTGAGACTGCCAGGTGGTTCTGAGTCTCTGTTGAAAACTGTTTAGAAGGCTTGCCCTCTCAGAGGAAGTCAGCTCTGCTGCTTTAAGGTAGTGGTTTACAAAAGCCAGGGAGCTTTGAAAATACAGCAAACATAGCAATAACCATGGCCTCCACCCATGATAACCAAATAAAAATATCCAGGGTGTCAATGTTCTGTCTTAAAGCTCCCAGCTGATTCTAATGTGCAGCCAGCGTTGAAAGCCATAGCTCTAGGCCTGATGACTTACGAATTTTGAGGGTGGACAAGGAAATGTGGTTCCATTTCAGGGTGGTGGACTAAGTATATCGTCCAGCATCTTCATTCCTGCAGCAAGGACCTTAACTGATGATCCTAAGTAAGAAGTGAAACTTTTAGTGAACCAGAAACCAGGATAAATCCTAAAGTACGGGATGTACACTGGATTGATGCAAAAACACAGAGCCCAATCTAAAATGTGTACAGAAGACTAGTGCCAAAAAGGTGAAGGAGCACCAAGACTCCATCCCCAAAGGTGGCAGACACCCGAGGCAGGAGGGTAACAAGGACAATCAACACTTCGGTCCTTGGGGCACTGCTGCAGGAGGGGCCATCAGTTCATCCTCTACTGATGCCTTTCCATCTGCTCTTGAGCCAAACAGCAGTGACAAAGTGTCAGCCTCCAGGTAGGAGTCATGGCCAGGGAGCCCAGATTAGATGGATATGGCTCTGTGTCATGAGGAGGGGAATTGGGCACCAGACCTGAACACCCCAGAGAAATCTCACCCAGTGGCTTTTCCTTCTTCGCTGTCCCTGAGAAAAGGCCAGAGGACAATTTAGAATAGCAATCTCCCCAAGAAGATGACTACTCATTGACAGACAATGCAGTTTAATGGAGAATCTCAACCATATAGATTACAGAGACAGGATCACCACACATATGAAGACCAACGCTACAAAAGATTAGAAACTCAACAAGATGGATGAACTAACAACACCCAAGCAAGATAAATGATAGAGCAAGCAAAGCAGG
>NW_006777583.1:4781721-4792009 GCF_000442215.2 Lipotes vexillifer | reverse complement strand
CAGGAATGAAGAATAAGCATAAGTAGATTTTTCTGATAGATGTGTGAGGATAGAGCAGTCGCAAATAAATCAACTGGAGGTCATGGAGATTAAAATTTGGTCCTTATGATAAAAAACTGAATAAGCAGATGAAACTGATATTTTTCCTGAGATTTAATTTTATTAAAGACTAATGATGTCTTATAACCTAGTGACTAGTGATAGTTCGTAAGTTTAGTAGTTTACTTTTTGGAAAGCGTATAACAATATTCAAATAAGACATTATAGAAAGTATTTTAAAGAATGAAATGTTTTCTGTAATTCTTTTTAAAAGGCTTGGTCCATTTTGAAAAATTGACAATGAATGAAAAATAAAAGCAAAAGAAAGAAAAATAAGTTTTCCCCTCAAATACATAAGAAACACTTGTTGGTATTTGTATTTGAAGTGCCTGGAGTAAGATGGGCTGAATTTTTCAAAGGCAGTTAGTAATAGCTTGTACAAGGACTTGTTTCATTTGATTTAGCACCAACTAAAATAAAAATAAATATACCATTTAAGATATAGTCTGGTTTCTCCTCCATTTCTCATACTGCCCCACTACTCCAGGGCACAGTACATAAGCACTCATTCTCAGATTACACACACTGGCAAGATTTTTTCCCCTTAAGATAGGATGTCAGCGAACGCCAGCAGGTATCAACTTCTTTGATCAGGAATAAAGAACTCCGCCTTCAGCAAATTCAATTGCTTTCCTGGTCCTGTCATATAAAGCCTTTCTATTGCCACATCTGTTTTCTAATTATGATGGTCATTTCTGTCAAGGAAATTTCCCACCAGGCATGCTTGATCTATTTCTATTTCCTAATGATACAGTATTTTATTTTATGCAGTATCACAAGTTTTCTTCTATTCATTCTTCTTTTTAAAATACTTTGTTACTCACCAAGGCATAGAGATCAAAAAGAGAACTGGCAAGTAGATCCTAAAACACACTTTTTTTTTGGCCGCATGGGATGTGGGATCTTAGTTCCCCAACCAGGGATTGAACCAATGCCCCCAGCAGGGGAAGTGCACAGTGTTAACCACTGCGCCACCAGAGAAGTCCCCTGAAACAAGTTTCTTAACCTGAGTAACATCTGAAAACATGTCAATTACATTTTCCATTAAAGAAAATGCATTCAATTTTGGTGCTTGTACAAGAACTTATAATGTCAGTTTCTGACAATGTTATATCCCTCAGTGAACACGTATTTTCAAAAGAAAACAAATCATATCGAAGTAATACTTTCCTAAATTTTTTTTATAGCAAATTGAAAATTCTGAGTAAACTGAAGGTATGTTTAACAACAAAAGTAATATAGCTCATACGGCCTCCTTATAGGTTTCTTAGTTTAAAGATAGCAGTAAACTCGCATTCTGCAGTGGATTGGTAAATCCAGTTATTTTTATCTGATATTTTATAGAGGTAGCATCTCACAAAACCACATCCCCTGTGCTAGAAATGTCCTTTTTTGGTATCTGGCTACACAAAGGCTTCTGATGAAATACTTTCTGCAAATTAGTATAATGTTAATTTTTTACTTTTCCAGAAAAATATGAAACCTTACCAATCACTTATTCTTACTGAACACAAGTTAGATTACTACCAGTTGCTCTTGTACTTCTGGTCTATAAGAATTTTTTAAAGTTTAGACATTTTTAATGTTTCTGAATTGCACACTCATAGAAGACAGCTGGATAAAACACACTAGACAATTTCAAAAAAAAAATCTTTTTTTATTAATTAATTTATTTTTGGCTGTGTTGGGTCTTCGTTGCTGCGTGCAGGCTTTCTCTAGTTGCAGAGGTGGGGGCTACTCTTTGTTGAGGTGTGCAGGCTTCTTGAGGTGCCTTCTCTTGTTGCGGAGCACAGGCTCTAGGCCCGTGGGCTTTAGTCGTTGTGGCTCTTGGGCTCAGTAGTTGTGGCGCATGGGCTTAGTTATTCCGTGGCATGTGGGATCTTCCCGGACCAAGGCTCGAACCCGTGTCCCCTGCATTGGCAGGGGGGGGGGTTTTTTTTTTTTTTTTTTTTTTTGCGGTTCGCGGGCCTCTCACTGTTGTGTCCTCTTCCGTTGCGGAGCAGACGCACAGGTCAGCGGCCATGGATCACGGGCGCAGCGCTCTACGGCATGTGGGATCTTCCCGGACCGGGGCACGAACCTGCGTCCCCTGCATCGGCAGGCGGGGCAGGCGGATTCTTAACCACTGCACCACCAGGGAAGTACCCAAAAGACAAATCTTACTATCAAACTCATTTGGCATATCCTCAGTATCCCGAATAAAATCCACAGAAGTGAAACTAATATAATTTTCAAAGAATTCATTCATGCTGGGGTCTTAGAACAAGGAACTCCATGTGAAGAAAGGAAGAGTTCTGCTCATCTTGCTAATCACAAGGATTTTTCCTCGTGGGGTAATTGAGTTTTTTGGTGTCTCTGTGGGACTTTTGCTTGCAGGAAAGCATGCATACAGGCCCAGATCTGATTGGTTTCTGTTCCAGAAAATGTTTCCAACACTCCCTTTTTCTCGTAATATTCCAGGACCAGTTTTCTTTGGTCTTAGTAAACCTTCATTCTCTTGATAAGTGTTTCTGGTTTATCATCCACACGCTGAATGAGAGGCTCTCCAGTCACATCATCCACGTCGACTGCTTTGGGAGGGTTAAATTCGAGGCTGTAAGCCGTGGCCACTGGCTGGATGAATCCAGCGAGCCGTGAGGCGTTGCCGGATGACCTCAAAGGGCACGTTCAGGTTCATCACCAGGTGTACCTGATAAACTCTATCCAGGGCTTCAGCCTGTGTGAGTGTCCTGGGGAAACCACACAACAGCCAGTTATACTGGGTGAAATTTTTCAGCTCCTGGAGGATCAGCCGAGTCACGAGGTCGTCTGGGATGAACTTCCCCTGGGCCATGAAAATGTTGGCCAGCACACCAATTGCTGTGTCCCTCAGCATGTTGTCTCGGAGCACGTCCCCGCTGGAGAACTTCTTTAGCTGGAAGTGTTTGATGATGCGCAGCGCCAGGGTACTCTTGCCGGAGCCCGGGGTGCCCATGATCACGGAGCGCTGGAACTGCCTTGACGCTCCCATGGCTGCTGAGTGAGGCCAGGGCCAAGCCAACGGTTGGGCTTCTGGTTGGACGCCAGCTGCGCCTGTGGGCTCGCTCCCAGTCTCGGCGGCCCGACGTCGGGGGTGGAGCCACGAAGAAGCGCAGAGGGTGAGAGGGCGTAACCCACGTGGAAACGGACGGACGCTACGGAAGAAGAGGGTATGCGTGAGTTGTAAGATTGAGTCAAGGAATTCTCCCACAATGCAGTGTGAAGGGCGGAAGAGGTGGGAGGTATGAAAGGAAAATGAAGAAACAGTGTAGATTCAAAAGTTCCACCTTTCGCAGGTGGAAAAGGAGAGGAGGGAGGGTTACAGTACTTAAAGAGATTATTAAAGACAAGAATTTCTGGAATTAAAGAATGATACAAGTCACGGAACTAGACCGCGGAACAGTTCAGAACATCTAGAAGCAAATGTTGGCAAAGGTATAAGTAGGTCTCTCGCGCTCCTGCTGGTGGGGTGCCCCCACAGCTGGTTTGGAAGGCATCTTGGCAGTGGCCATTTTTAAAAAAAGTTTATTCTCAGTATCTTCCTTGGAAAAACACTCTCAAGTGACAAGAAGGGTATAGGATGTTCATTTCAGCCTTATTTATAACAGCAAAAAAATATTAACAATTTAACTGTTCATTAATTAGAGAATAGCTAAGTGAACCTTAACCATACTATGGAATATTAATGCAGCAGCTAAAAAGACAGATCTCTATGTGCTAGCCTGAAAAGATTTCTAAGACATTGTAAATGCAAAAAGTTGCAGAATGATACAATTTAGGTTAAAGAAAGATGTAATTTATGTTTAAATATAACAATTAAGTGAACTGGGAAGCTGGGTTTCAAGCAGTGGAAGGACATGACTTGATTTTTGTTTTTAGATGATTGCATCTGCAAGAAGGAGAGCAGTTAGAAGGCTATGTCAATAGACCAACAAAGAGGTGAGAAAGTACTATTTTAATTTTAATTTCTTCAATATAAGTGAGATTGAGCATCTTTTCATTTGTTTATGGACCATTTGCACTTTATTTCCATGTAGAATTTTTAAAGTGACAGTTACCTTCTAATCATTTCCCTGGAAAAATACTTGGGGTTTGGTTTACTCAACAAGATGTGAAACAGATCCTCAGCTTTGTCTCAGGTGGTCCAAGTGCACTGGCTTAATACAGTATCAGACTGTGCATCATATGGTGCTACTCTAATTAGAGGCTGCTGAGCCACCAACCCTGCATCCGCTTCCTTCTCTAACCATTTTTTTTAAATAAATTTATTATTTATTTATTTATGGCTGTGTTGGGTCTTCGTTGCTGCATGCGGGCTTTTCTCTAGTTGTGGCAAGTGGGGGCTACTCTTCATTGCGGTGTGCAGGCTTCTCATTGCAGTGGCTTCTCTTGTTGCGGAGCACGGGCTCTAGGCGCGCAGGCTTCAGAAGTTGTGGCCCGTGGGCTCAGTAGTTGTGGCTTGCGGGCTCTAGAGCGCAGGCTTAGTAGTTGTGCCACATGGGCTTAGCTGCTCCGCGGCATGTGGGATCTTCCTGGACCAGGGCTCCAACCCGTGTCCCCTGCGTTGGCAGGCAGACTCTTAACCACTGCTCCACCAGGGAAGTCCCTCTAACCATTCTTGAGCCACTTCATTTCTGAAAAAGATGCATAAAAATGATGTGATGGCTTGTTCTCATTCTATGAGCCAGAGAGAAAGCTATTTCCAGAAAAAAGATTTTGGGACTGGAAACCTAATTTCTGTATTTTTATTTTATGGTAGCAAAGTAGAACTGCTGCTCTAATTTCTCAGACCAAAAAAAATAGTTTTTGCTATTTTAGATATTTAAGTTAGTCAGAGAATCTCTTTTATTGTTGCTATATTCAAAAGAGTTACACTGAATACATAAGGTGTTTCAAAAGGTATATGGATGTTTAATAGAAATTTAGCTCATATCTTCCAGCAAAGGAAAAAAAAATCATGTTATAACTTGAAACAGTATTTTGCATAATACTAACTGCTTTGCATAATAAAGCAGCACACTATGACTGTCTTTTAGGATAACTAATTATATACACAAAAAGTGATCCTGCCAAGGCCTTTCTATCCTACTTAGCCTTCTATTTAGCCTTCTAGTGTGTTGAGCCTTTAACTGAGATATCTAATTTGGTACCAGACTCTGATCACAGGATATTTCCGAGGAGTATCTGTGGAGTGTGGTAGGGTTCTCTTGGCTATAGGTGTGAGTGGGAGAGGATGTGTCCCAGAGCAGCTTAGAGCAGACACAGTCGGTGTTGGCCTGCTGGTAAGTGTCAGACTCCTAGAGCACACTGGCTCACTTTTGGCTCCTGAGATTACCTCGCCCCTTCCTCCTTTTCCAGACTGATGTTGAACAAGCCACTTGGGACAAAGGGTTTTAAAACTTACTCTTAATAGCATCTGGTAAGAGGTTCTTTGACCAAATACATATAAACTAGTAGTAGCCAAGTAATATCAGACAGTACATTTGATCTCATTTAGCACAACGCATCCAGTGCCAACCAGATGTGATTGTGGAAGCTATGGAAACTTTCTAGGTATTTTTCACAGTAATGGAATCCAAATGGCATAGCAGTAAAAGAAAAACAGCCGGGGCTCTTCAGATTATGCCGGTTTTTATAGTACTAATCATTCATTCGTTGACTCAGCAAACTTTAATCAGGCATTTATCTGTGTGACCAGTTGTTCTAAGCACAGAGGATGCAGCCTATGAGATAGAAAGAAGCCTGAGTGTCTGTCCCTGTGCCATGACCTTCTCACGGGTATTATGGGCCAGTGTTTGCCAAGGTGTGACAGTTGCTTCTCTGGAGAATGTGAGATAAGTTTAGGTCTCTGTGAAAGAACGTTCCCCTCCCCCACCTCCAGGTTTGATAATTGTGTTTTATTTTATTTTTAAAACTATTTTATTATGAAAATTTCACAGATACCTAAAATTAGAGAGGTAATGGTGTAGCCCCATGTACTCTAGTTTCAACAGTGATCAACCTTTTGCTAATCTTGTTCTATCTCATATTTTTTCTTGAGTATGTTAAATAATAACACTTTTAAATTATAATGAAGAGTATGTATGTTTTAATGTGCATAAGAAAAATACAGCTAGCACATCCAACCTAATACTTCACAGTGTTCTTGCTTAGGACAAAACTAAGCTATAAATTTGTTTTAAAACCGTTACACAGATAGGGCAAAGTTCAACGAGGGTGAACTTGACTGACTAATAGACACCCCCCTTCATCGATTCCTTCCCTCATTGAGGCTGGGATGGTTAGAAGTGATTCCTTCTATAGGAAATGCTTAGCACCATGTGTGACACTTAATAAGCACTTACAAAAGAGAAGCTAATATTGTGTTTGGGAGCCATCTTTGATTCCACAGAACTGATACTGGCCAACATTTATTAAGCACTTACTGTGTACAGGCACTGTGGTGGGAGATTTACATATGTTATCTCATTTCCTCTTCATAGCCACACTCTGAGTAGATGTTAGGATCTCCATTTTCGGAATTAAAAATCAAGGCTCAGAAAAATGAAGTAACTTAAGGTCACAAAGCTATTAAGTGGCAGGGCTAGGACTTGAGTTGAAAGCCTGTTTTCCTCCAAGGTCCATCATGGTTTTCCACCGAGTTCCCAGGACAGCCAGGGCCTACATCCCTACCTCTGGGAAACAGCTGGGGAAAGAACTAGATATGTGGAGTTTGAAGGCTTGAAGGCTGATTCTTCCATTTGCTAAAGTTGTGACCTTAAACATTTCATTTCACTTTTTCTGGCCCTCTGTTTCTTGTGCAATACAGTGAGGACAATAATACTAATTACCGAATGTTCGAGCACAGAGTACAATCATTTATATGGAAATTTGACACCGTGGGCACTAAATAAATGTTTGCACTGTATTCACAGGCCAGTAACAGGGAATGTGATCTTGAACAATCCCCTTCCCTCTCTGGGTCTTGGTATCCTCAGCTGTAAAGATGATGGCGTAGGCCCTTAAAGTCCTGCTAGGGATAGTTGTTCCACAATTGTATTCCAACTGGACCACAAGAAATATTAGTGACTGAAGTTAATGGAAATAACTAGGTAAACTTCCATTCAGTGTGATTTTGTTTATAATTATGTATACTTGTCTTAGTCTGATTCCTTAGAAGGCAGAGCCAGACAATGACATGTTGCTGCTGCTTGTTAGGAGGTACAGTGCCAAGGAGCAGAAGCCAGAGACCTGAGAGACACAGGAGTGAGGCAGGGAAGGAGGGAGAGAAATTGGAGCAGGCGTAACTGAGCTGGTCACCTCCCAGTGCTCCTGGTTGCTCTGTCTTAAAGAAGCAGCCTCTGAAAAGCTGCATCTCAGTCTTTCTGGAGTGAAAAAAAAGAGAATGAATTTATCTACCAGTTTCCGTCTCCTGTTTGGCAACACCTTGACCACGAGGTGTTTATTCCTCTGCAATTATGGGTGGTACAGTTCTGGGCTCTGGGGCAAGATCCCTTGTGTCCCACATCTCAGTGTGAACAGGGAGGCCCAGGATGAGAGATGAGAGGGGTGTGGCCTGGGCACGAGGCTGGGCTCTGAGAAGTGTACCTGCAAGTAGTTGGAACTGGTAGCCATGGTGGTATTTGGAACAAGAGATGGGAGGCTGAGAGGACCTGCAGTGGTGGAGGTGTGTGATACAATAACTTCTGCCCCATTGACTTTTAAACAGAATCTGAAGGGGCTTATAAAATAAGGATGATGATGAGGAGGAAATAATTCATAGAAATATGAAAAAGAAATAACCTCAGTTTATTACCTGCAAAGGGAGGATAATAATAGTACTTATCCATAAGGTTGCTATAGTGAAAGAATGATTTCAAGAAGGTAGTATTTGTAGAGCATTTAAAATATATGTGGCCTATAAAAGCCGCTATGCAGATGTTTGTTTTAAAAAAGAAAATATTTAGCCACGTGAGCTTTGATGGTTTCTGCAACTAAGCATTACATTTACCTCTAAGCTTTCTAGCAGTTAAGGAAAAAGGGAAAGATGGTAGTTTTCATAATTTACATTATCTGATCAAAATGAGCCTGCTAATTCTGAAAGAAAGCCAAGAGTCTATCTGACAAGAAAACCTAAAGGGAGCTGATCCCAGAGGGACATTAAAACGCAGAATAAGTAACGTTTTCAAAATGAGTACTTCGGTAAGTCGTGCTGAGGAATGTCTCACGTGGCTAATTCATTCACTGATATTTTACCAGACACAGTATTTCTGGGAGCTAAGATAGAGAGGTTCAGATCTGTAGCCTTCTGATGTGTTACCCTGAACTAGTGGTTCTCAAGCAGGGACAGTTTTGCCCCCCAAGGGACATTTAACAATGTCCGGTGATATTTTAGGTTGTCACACTTGGGGATGGACGGTGGTAATGCTGCTGGTCTCCGATGGATAGAGGCCAGAGATGCTATTAATATTGCGTGGGATGTACATATACTAAAAAAACCTTGCTGGTTATCTGAAATTCAAATTTAACTGGGAACGCTGTGTTTAAATTTGCTAACTCTAGCAGCTACACTCCCTACATTGCACAGAACAGCCCTCCACAACGAAGGATTATCAGGCCCCAAACGTGAATAGTACTGAAGGGGAGAAACTCTGCCCTAAACGAGTACAGATCTTTGCATACTTTCCTAGAGCAAGGGAGACAGAGTATGGACATTTAGATATCTTTTGTTTAAGATTAGTTAGCTGACAGTTTCAGGTCCAAACCTCTGGCCTCAGCCTAGCTTATTTATATCTGTGATGCTGACAGAAGCTCGAATCCTGTCTGCAACAAACAAGTGTCAAAGTGGTCATTGCATAGGAAGCTTCTTGAACACTCCCATTGCTCTTTAAATATCTGCTCTTCGTGGCACTTGTCACCTGGTGCCTCATCTGGTTACTTGGAGAGATTTATTGCATAAGCACTCAGCTAATCTGACGTTGAACAAGGTGATTTAGGCAGGAAATAGAGCCTGCAGTACTTGAGGGGATTACATTCTAGTTGCAGATGTCATTCAAGGGAAGGATACCCTAGGAAGGCACTGGCAATCCTGTCTTCATGTAAGAGTAAGGAAAGGTTCGGGGGTTGACTGAATGACAACCTGGGACAGAGAGCTGGTGAAATCCATTTTCCAGAGGAGGGGCCCATCTCTTGACTGGGTGGTGCAGGTGGGCCATGGTTGGGCTCCAGGGAGACATGGTCTTGCCACGGAGAAAGCCCAGGCAGGTGTACATCCCTGAAAGAGGATAACAAAAGACTTGGTGGGAAGTCAGGATTTTAATCCCCCTCTGCTTCTCTGGCGACCTATCACCAAGACTCATGTCATACTGCTTTCTTTGGTTTTATTAGACACTCCTACATGTAACAGAAGCCAAATAATTCCCCCATGGTATACATCATAAAGAAAATATTCCCTAAGTAGAGCTGGAAAGGGTCACAATTTAAACTCCCTCCTGAAAATATCAATTAGTTTACCCCTCACCTCCACCTGCCTCCCAGGCCTGGCATGAGATAAATAAGGATTATTGGGGTCTTCAGTTGTCCAGAGGATACGCTTTGCATTCAGCAAACTACAGAAATTGCGTTACAAACCATGAAAAGGCACACAAAGGGGAAATCAGCTGCCAGCTGCTCTCCAGCTAAATTGCTTATTTAAGAGGGTGGAAGATGCTTTCTACTCCGTGCTGGCTCACCTGTGGTTACACAAACACCTGTCATATTCTTAATCCACATCCATCATTTTTGGCCACTCCTTAGTCATTTCTTAGGTGTGGAGAGATGGCCTCTGCATTTCCAATTCCATGACTCAGTAAAGAAAACTGAAATCTTGGTATGACGTAATAACACACGTTCACACCGGTGACCCTGATTAACCCAGAAAGGATTCAGTTACACTTACTGTTCTTTGCTCAGAGGGCAGGGAACTTTATCATCTACTTTTGAAGGCTTGCCATCAAAAAAAATTGCTGAAAGTAATATTTTTTGTGATTGAAGGGTTATTTCAATTTTCTGAAAAATCGACCCCCATGGTGCACTCCCTTCTTGATTTGGGTTGGGAAATAAGGTACCACTGTACTTTCATAATGTGCTGCGACTCCCAAAGGTACAGGTGATTTCTCATTGGCTTCATTTTTTTTTTTTTTTTTTTTTTTTT
>NW_006777583.1:4765527-4781324 GCF_000442215.2 Lipotes vexillifer | reverse complement strand
TTTTGGCGGTACACGGGCCTCTCACTGTTGTGGCCTCTCCCATTGCGGAGCACAGGCTCCGGACGCGCAGGCTCAGCGGCCATGGCTCACGGGCCCAGCCGCTCTGCGGCACGTGGGATCCTCCCAGACCGGGGCTCGAACCCATGTCCCCTGCATCGGCAGGCAGACTCTCAACCACTGCGCCACCAGGGAAGCCCTCATTGGCTTCATTTTGAGTTGGAGGGTTCTTGATGACATACAGTCATTCTTTAAAAAATAAACCTTTTTTGATGGAATAATGTTAGATTTACAGAAAAGTTGCGTAAGTAGTACAGAGTTTTCCTATGCCTCATCCTCCAGTTTCCCCTGTTGTTAACATCTTACATAATCACCATACATGTGTTGCAACTGAGAAACCAACCTTGGTACATTGTATTAACTAAACTCCAGACTTTATTTGAATTTCACCACCTTTTGGATTAATGTCCTCTTTCTCTTCCAGATTTCACTTCAGGCAACCACATTACATTTAATTGTCATATCTCCTCAGTCTCCTCTTGTCTGCGACAGTTTCCTCATCTTTCCTTGTTTTTTGTGACTTTGACAGTCTTGAGGAGTACTTGGCAAGGTATCCCATAGAATTGGGTTTATCTTTTGTTTTTCACATGATTATAAGTTTCTGGAAAGGATACCAAAGAGTTAAAGTGCTCTTCTTGTCAATGATATCAGGGGTACATGATACCACCTGACATCTCTGGTGATACTAAACCTTTTTGCTTGGCCAAGGTGGTGTCTGCCAGGTTTCTCCACTGTACAGTCACTACTTATCCCTTCCCCTACTATGTCTAGCCTTAGGAACTGAGTCTAGCCTACCCTTGGGAAGGATGGGGTTAGGCTCTACCTCCTGGAGGGAGAGTATCTACTTATATTATTTGGAATTCTTGCATAAGAAAGATTTCATACAGCTATTTTAATGAGATATTTTAATAAATATGTATGCCAGACTCCCAGATTCAGCAAATGTTAACATTTTGCCAAATATGCTTCAGATCTCTATTTTAAATAGATTTTAAAAAGTTGTTACAGATATGATTGAAGTCTCCTTTGTATTTCTTCGTTAGCCCATTCTTCTTCCTCCTTCCCTTCAGGTAACAATTAACCATGTTTGTACGTATATGTGTGTATCCATAAAAGGATTTTCCATATTTATGTTTCATTGTGCAACTTGCTTTTTTCATTCAGCTTTATGTTTCTGAGGTCTCCGCAGGTTGAAGCAGGCATATGGGAAGGCATCTTAATCTTAACCAGTAAACTGTCTCCAAGTCACTTTATAAATTGGATTACTTGTGGAAAAGTTTCCTGCAGACTGTTAATCCTCCCCATGGTGTGTGAATTGGTGGGAGGTGAAAGATACCTCCTAACCTTGGTCTTAGAAGCTGGGCCAGGGCTGAGGTGGCTTCCAGAAAGGCGAGAGGGAAAACAGGAGCTAATTACCCTTTTTGGTGTTTCCTACATTCTCTTTCTACTGGCTGTCCCTCTCCTTGTTCTTTCTATCTGGCTACCCCTTTCTCCAGCATCTGTCTCCTGACTTCCCACCTTCCCACCTTCCCCAGTGTAGGTGAGTCTTCAGACCAAGTACCTGATAATCAGTGAGGATGGCTGGAGATGGCCCCATCAGCCCTCTAGAGACAGTGCAAGGCACTATAGGACTGAAGGTAATAGGGTTTCAACACCTGAGCTCCAGACTCAAATGTCTTATGACTCAAACTCGATATGTTTCAAACTAACCTTCTCCCACAAGCTGTTCTTCCACCAGCGTTCCTAACTTCAGTAGCCATCCACTTGCCAAAGTTAGAAACCTGGGCGTTGTTCTTGACTCCTACCTTTCTCTCTCCCACTAACTCATGCCCGAAGTCCTATTATTTCCTAAAGAACTTAATTCTTCTATTTCTCTCTAGCTCCATGCCACCACTCTCATCCAAGTTATATTAACTCACACCCAAATTACTGCAGCACGTGCTCAGCTGGACTCCCTGCCCCAAGTCTTGCCCCCTCCAGTCTCTCTTCCTTCCACTCTGCAGGCTAGAGAAATCAAGTCATATTACTCCCCCAGCTCAGTCTTCCCCAGTGGCTGTAGGACAAAATCTGAGCTTCTAACAAGACTTACAAAACCCCCAAAGCTCTTTTCTGCTTATGCCTCTAGTCTCACTTCCTACCCTCTTTGCCTCAAACTTTATTGAGCAGTCATAACCAGTTTCTTTCACTTTCCCAAATGCACTGTGCTCCCCGAACTCTGAGGCCTTCACACACGCTCTTCTCTCTTCCAAGGATACGCCCTAATCCAACTTTAGTCAGCTTTCAGTTTGTAGCTGAAATACTCCTTTCTGTGTAACAAGAACTCTGACAAAGGCTTTCTTCTTGACCAAACTTTAGACAGCCTCCTCTGAGCCGTTTTTTTGACTAGACCTTGTCCTTGGGCCCTGTCCTTAGCCTGCTGAGGCCAGTTTTCACAAGAATCCTGCTAAGACGGTTTAGTGAGAAACCCCCCTTCCTTGATGTCTGACCACCTTTGATATCTCATCAAGTTCCTCATCCCCCACCCTTGATGTCTAAGTCCCTGGCCTGCCTTTAGCAAAACTCCTGTTAGGCCAATTTAGCAAGAATCCCTAACCCTTGAAGTGTCCTCTTAGTAATTTTCCATCCACTGACCCCCCTCACTCTGCTTGTTGGCTGTGAACCCCTGTCTGTCTATAATGGCTTTGGAATTGAGCTTAGTTTTCTTACTGAAGTCTCTTTCCCCTACTGCAGTAGTTACCAGATAAAATCTGCCTTTACTACCTTTAACTGGTGTCTGGCTTTATTTCTTTTTAGCAAGACCCCTAGACTACGTGAGGGTTCCTATCATACCCCTCTTCTACTTCCGCTATCATGATTCTCATTATACTTGATTGTGACTTCTTCTGTAATTGTGTTTTTTAACCTCAAGTGTCCTGAGAGCAAGGATTAGGTCTTGTTCACCATTGTATCCCCAGCATGGCCCAAGACTTGCATGTGTAGGACACGATCACTGTGGAATAATGGAATGAATTTTCAGAGTTGCTCACTTGCTCGTATGGAACGTCCCACCGTTACAGGCAGTTTCAGGTAGTGTGATACGTTCCGGAGGTAGTGTGGTGGGCCCTCGCCATAGATGGAATGAATCTGTATCTACTTCTGTACCGTTAGGCAACTCTTTCCTGGGTCTGGTGTGCCCTGGGGCAGAAACACTGAGCTGACTTTCTCTAGCGATGTCTCCAAGTGGAACTGGCAGCTGCCTAACTCATTCATTCACTCAGGCAGACTCTCATCACAAGTGCCTAAAACCCATGATTGTACATTCTATGTTTGTTTACCCATCTTTCTCTCTATTTTCTGCCTACCACAAAAAATAGACTAGACCTAAGTTAATCAAATTTAATGCTCAGGCACAAAAGATGATTAAGTTCTTTATTTAATGTAACCATTCCTCATTTTACATCTGCCTCTCTGCTTATTTATTTCATTGATGCTTGGAAGTAATTGGTTTTGATACATTTGGGCTCACTGATAAGGAGTGTCATTCACATCTTAAGTTTGACTGGGGGCTCTCTGCTATCTTGAAACAGACGTGGCTGATAATTTTCAAACAGAAATATCTTCATTTTCTAATCTATTTTAATAAAGTTTGGAATGTGGGCAAGCGAGACGGTGATTACATTAGGTAAAAATTATCTTTGGTCAGGCACATAGGTTAAAAGCAAAAGACCATCATTAATACTGATATGAAGAGACCAGAGGGACCACCTGTGGCTTCTTCACAGACCACCATTACTGCCCTGCGAAGGGGGGAAGGTCTCCTTGAAACTCCTCTGACTCATGAGGCTGTGTCACAGTTTTGAAGGTTCATGGAAAAGGGAATTCTATAACCTTCCTGGCAAACCCTTCTAGGTGTTGGAAATGCTGACTCTAGGAAACCTGAGTCTATGGATTTTTCACTTAAATTCTTCACGCTGCAGGTAAAACCTAATTCTGTTTATCTTTTTGCAGTGTAGGAGGAAACAGAAGCTTAAAGACGGTAAATTACTTGCCCATAATCTTACTTGTAAGTGGTAGACTTAGATTTGAACCTGGGCCCGACCCTACAGCAGCCCCTCTTTTGTTCTTAGCCATTGTACTGCCTTGCCCAGTTAATGAGATGTTTCAGTAAACAAGGTCATTCAGTTCCTCAGCTAGCTTGGCTTAAAGATAGTGCCTACTGTTGGCCATAAACCTGTGCGACTCCAGCTCTATGTCCAGGGCTCAGGTGATTGTGAGGCACCTCACAGGCTCCCTTTGGAAATAGTGGAGATGGATGTAGAAAACTGCAGTGCCGCACGGCGCGGTGTGGTTCGGGAACAAGCCGCAAAGCTCTGGCACTGAGCATCCCGGGCCTTTGGTGCAGTTTTACGCTTCATGTTACTCCATAAATTTAGCTCTGACATTTGAAGAGTGGTAAAGGCTAATCTGCGTTTGAGACTAGTAACTCTGTCTCAGATCCCTTGTTTGTAGATTAGGATAATATAGTTCTAGTAGGATCAATGCCATATTACATGTGAAGAGGTTGGAACAGGGCCTAGCGAATAGTAAGCTCTCAATAAAGCTTAGGTATGAAAAATCTATTTAAACAGTTGCTATTATTTTTGTTATTGTAACAACATGAGAACAAAGTGTTTAAACACGGCCGTAGCCAATTAAGCAGTGACTAGGCCCTCTGTACTGAGGTTCCTGACTGGCCAGTGACTAAGCCAGTCAAAGATGGTGACCTCAGCAGCTGCTGCTACAACACATATGCTTACACAGGTGACTAGACACCTTGAGAATTCTGTGCATTCAATATAGTTCTTCCCAGAATTACATACACTCTTTGAGAAAACGTTAGTGTTTACTAATAAAATACTATTGTATTTAACTCTTGTCCCCGAAGCCTTACTTTGCAGTACTCCTGTTTATCTACTCTTGGGTTTCTCTTTTTCATTTCAGCCCAAGATTGTTTTCATTAGTCTTATATTTATTCTACACATTTTTTTTTTTTTTTTGTACAGCAGGTTCTTATTAGTTATCTATTTTATACATATTAGTGTATATATTTCAATCCCAATCTCCCAATCCATCCCACCACCACCACTTTCCCTCATTGGTGTCCATACGTTTGTTCTCTACATCTGTGTCTCAACTTCTGCCCTGCAAACCAGTTCATCTGTACCATTTTTCTAGATCCCACATATATGCGTTAATATACGATATTTGTTTTTCTCTTTCTGACTTACTTCACTCTGTATGACAGTGTCTAGGTCTATCCGCATCTCTACAAATGACCCAAATTCGTTCCTTTTTATGGCTGAGTAATATTCCATTGTATATATGAACCTCATCTTTATCCATTATTCTCTCAATGGGCATTTAGATTGCTTCCATGACCTGGCTATTGTAAACAGTGTTGCAATGAACATTGGGGTGCATATGTCTTTTTGAATTATGGTTTTCTCACTGTATGCCCAGTAGTGGGATTGCTGGGTCATATGGTAATTCCATTTTTCTTATTTTAAGCAACCTCCATACTGTTCTCTATAGTGGCTGTATCAATTTACATTTCCACCAACAGTGCCAGAGGGTTCCCTTTTCTCCACACCCTCTGAGGCATTTGATATTTGTAGATTTTCTGATGATGCCCATTCTAAAGCACAGGCTCTGGACGCGCAGGCCCAGCGGCCATGGCTCACGGGCCCAGCCGCTCCGCGGCATGTGGGATCCTCCCGGACCGGGGCACGAACCCGCGTCCCCTGCGTCGGCAGGCGGACTCCCAACCACTGCGCCACCAGGGAAGCCCCTATTCTACACATTTTTAACCATCCTTTTTACTGAACTCTTATTTTTACATTCTTCTTACTGAATTCATCTTCCTTTTCTCTCTTCATTTGTGTAGTTTATTTGTTTCATACTCTCTTTGACGTTTAATCTTTCATAAGCAGTTCTTACATATAGTTCATCTTTTTTTTTACACTTCTTAAAACTTAAAACCTTTGTTTAAGGACCTAAATGCTCAAACTGCACAGGATTATTTTCTTGCTGTAAAACACCTAGAAATGCATAGAATTCTTATAAGCACTTGTCCATCCTTTATTAGCTTCAAAATACTGAACATCTGTTTAAAAGTTATAATTGTAGAAACTCTATGTTTTACTTTAAAACATGTAACAAACAAAGCTCAGAAATGCATAACAAGATTATGAAGTGTCCCCTGACATTGTTAGCTGTTCTTTAATTAACAGACGTGGTCTCATGAGCTCACTAGATACTTGCACATTCATTAGCTAGAGGGGTGCCATGAGAAACTGTTTCAGAGGAGTTAGGAGGATGCATGTCTGCGTTCTCCATTGTCACCTTAGCCCACAGGTAAAGCTGATGGGGTTCCCCTTCCGCCTTATACACAGACACAAACACACCCACATGCCTTGGGCTATCCTGAAACTATCTCCTTGAAGACCACACTAGATGTTCATTTTGATCAGATTTTATCTCCCTGTAAAGGAAAGGAGGGAGACTATGTCACACGAATGTACCCACACCCGTGTCCGCAGCGACCGACAGCCCTGTATTGTGAATGAGTTTATGTGCATGGACCGAGTGGGGTAGAAAATACCTAAAGGGAGTTTGTTAGGAAGAGAAACCACACGTTTCAGTTCTTCCTAACATTCCAGCTGCTGATGAATGTGAGGCCACTGTCATTCATGTCCTTATCTTTCTCTAAGCAAAAACCCTGTCATGAAAATGACAATGTGACCGTGCAGCTGGACTCATGCAAATATAAAGAGATTATTGAGAGGTCAGGGCCCTAATTTAGGAAGATTTAATTGGGACCTGCTCACAGGACCTTCTGGGTGCCTTGCTAGCGCATACACACTAATCATGTACATCTGCCCAGGGCCAGCTGCCCACGCGGAAGGTCCCGAGTGTCCACACGGTGAGTCAACAGGTGGCTACCACCTCCCAGGCATGTAAGTGCTCTTTTAGCTGCTGCTTCTGGCTGCTGGTAGCAGGAAGTCGCTGCATTAATGCAGATGCATCCTAAGTGTCAAGGTCGGAGAAATAAAAAGTATCAGAAAGTGAAGGGATTTTCAGAGATTTAAAGTTCCTATATGAACTAACATTGAATGTGTAGGAAATTTTGCTTTGGAGATTGAGGTAAAGAGAGTCTGATTTCTGGGCTTCCCTGGTGGCGCAGTGGTTGAGAGTCCACCTGCCGATGCAGGGGACACGGGTTCGTGCCCCGGTCTGGGAGGATCCCATGTGCCGCGGAGCGGCTGGGCCCTTGAGCCATGGCCGCTGAGCCTGTGCTCCGCAACGGGAGAGGCCACAACAGTGAGAGGCCCGCGTACTGCCAAAAAAAAAAAAAAAAAAGAGAGAGTCTGATTTCTGAAGTCTAACTATGACTCAGCAAACTACCACGGGCACCAGGTATCAGAGGAATGCACCCCTCGCTGTGTCAAGGCAGCAGTTGGAAACAGCTGCTCGGTGCAAATTTATCTGGACGATCACAGCATCAGAAAGAGACCCAGGTTTATGTCAGGACCTGGGCCAGAGACCAGCGAGACTTTTGTCTAGGAAATGGCTGCAGCACCAGCAAACTTTTTGTACTAGATATAGAAACAATACAATGTCAAGCTCTGAAATAATGTTTTTTTTTTAAAAAAAAAAGCTCTAAGACTGTTTATTCTGTTACTGGAAAAGTAGAGATATTCTTTCTTTCTATACTTGCTGTAATCCATAGCAGGCAAGGGAAGCTGCAGGGTTCCTAAAGGTTCTCTAAGGGAGTCTGTTACAATTCCCCACTTTTGTGTCCATAGGACAGAGGAACATTAGACAGCAGGCTACATAGGGACTTTCAGAATCATGGTTCTCAAACATCCAACCTAACCACAAATCTGTTTCTATATAATTGGTAGAAAGTTCATTTCTTAGACTATGCAGTCTTTTCTTGAGCGATTTGCAAAGTGAAATCTTAACTGCACCCATATAGAATTTTTCCTGTATTTCGTCCCATCTACTCAATATCATTGACTCAGATCCCTGTCTTGGAAGAAGGACAAAGGGAGATGGGAGAGAAAAACAGTGATGTTGGTTGTCAGGTTTTTTGGAAATGGACCAATATGCCTAAAAGTTCATTTTCCAGAATCAATCTTGGAGATAACCACTAGCTACTCTGTTTTATCAGATAGCTTTTGCCACACAGTAAACTGCCTCCATAGTTGTGGGTTAAAGCAATAGCAATTTGTGTGGCTAACAATTTTGTGGATCAGCAATTTGGACTGAGCTTTGCTGGGCAGTTCTTCCGGTCTGGGAAGGCTCAGTCCTGAGTCTGCTGGGTTGGCTGGGAACTGTAGGGTGGTTCCAGGTTGGTCAGCTTGTCACTGCTTTACATGGTCTCCAACCATCCAGCTGGCTAACCTAGGCTTTTTCACATGGTGTCTGGATAGGGATCTGAGAGAGAGCAGAATTGTTCAAGGCCTCTTCAAGGGACTGCCTTGGAACTGCACAGCATCATTTCCACCACATTCTATTAGTCAAAGCAAGTCACAGGGGTACTCCGGATTCAAGGGCTAGCCTGCCTGTTGATGGGAAAGGTTGCAGTCACGTTGCTAAAGGCTCAGGTACGGGGAGGGGAAGAATTGTAATCATTTTTGCAATCTTTTACACCTACCAAGTAAAAGTAAAGTAGATCCAAATAGTTTTATCCACAGATGAACTTCCCTTAGAAGAAAAATGGGCTGATAAATAAGTTGCACCTTATTTAAAATAGTAAGCAGTCATTCTTGCTAATATTGACACCATCAAAAGAGGAAACACAAATTCTCACTTAACTCTAGTCTAGCTTCCAATATATATATATATATATACATATATATATATATATATGTATATATATATATATATATTGGAAGCTAGACTAGAGTTAAGTGAGAATTTGTGTTTCCTCTTTTGATGGTGTCAATATTAGCAAGAATGACTGCTTACTATTTTAAATAAGGTGCAACTTATTTATCAGCCCATTTTTCTTCTAAGGGAAGTTCATCTGTGGATAAAACTATTTGGATCTACTTTACTTTTACTTGGTAGGTGTAAAAGATTGCAAAAATGATTACAATACGCGGGCCTCTCACTGTTGTGGCCTCTCCCATTGCGGAGCACAGGCTCCGGACGCGCAGGCTCAGCGGCCATGGCTCACGGGCCCAGCCGCTCCGCGGCATGTGGGATCTTTCTGGACCGGGGCATGAACCCGTGTCCCCTGCATCGGCAGGCGGACTCTCAACCACTGCACCACCAGGAGGCCCTAGCTTCCAAGATTTTATAGACAATAAATGTGAGGCCCTTCCACTTAATATAATAACTTTTGTTTTATAATAGTTTGTGTAGATGTTGTTACAAGCTGGGTTCTTTGGTAGGTAGACTCTGAGGTAGAGTGTAGTGTGCAGGATGTTTATTAGATCCCATTCCTGGGATCAACACCTGTGGGAGAGGGAAGGTGGATCAGAGGGAGAAGTTGAGTGGCCGTGCAGGTCCACAGCCTCCGTCAACCCCATGGAGAGCTCTGGATCTGAAACAGCCTGTCAGAGTTGTCCCAGTTTGGGCCAGTGTGGCTGGGCCTTTGTAAACAACCCTTCCTCCATCAGTGACTGGATGTGGGCTTCATCTGGGAAGGACATGACCTTGGGCAAAGTGGCTTTCTGCAGCTGAGGCATCTCTGATGGTGCCAGTGGATAAGGAGTGTCTGCTGACAGCAGTTCTGGAGCTGAAGGCCCTGCCTTCCAGATCCAGCACAATGCTGATGGAATTTAAGATTCAAGCTACACACCGCTGATTTCATCTGCAGGAGAAGCAGCATGGACACATAACATGATGATATTTATTGACTCTCTTGTTTTCCTCAGAGGATTTCAAATAGCTTCATGAAGGGTCTCTGACTCACGGCACCGCTGAGTTCATTTTGCTGCTGGAGCTGAGCAATATGTAGTGGGCTAACTGAGGAATTAATTAGCCATCGTGCAAGGCTGCTTTCATGCGTGTTTCAGGCTACCTCCTTCTCCTCCTCCCCCTTCTCCCCCCAAAGGAACACTGATTCCTGCCACTCTACCCTCTGGCCAGCAATTTTTGGCCACTGGGGATGTAGGTTTTCTCTCTCTTCTGTCTGGATTACAAGTTACCCACATTGTCAGCAGGGAGTGAATTGGGGCTAAGGGGGGTCAGGGACCAGCAGTTGAACCCAACTCTAAGGTAGTCATATCCATAAAAATTAAAGCTCACCAGATAGATTATTTGGAACTAACTGTATTGCAATAATCACATTTTTCTTCTCTTTGTGAAGAAATAAAGCAAGCTTCCCAGGTGAATTTAGAATAGGATTTGATTTTTAAAAATTTGATTTGCATACGGCCATTCAATCATCTGCTGCACTACAGCTGGATTAAGAAAGCCTTAGCTGTGCTTCCTGTCTGAATATGAGACTGCCCTCTTAAGGCCCTTAGAGTGGTTTTGTAAGAGCTTGACCAGCCACAGTGGGAGGCAGTATTGCCTAGTAGCTAAGAGCCCAGGTCCTGGAGTCTGACTGTTCCGACTCTGATGCTTTCTGGATGTGTGTTCTTGGACAAGTCAATCTATCAAAGCCTCAGTTTCCTCATCTACACAATGGAGACTATAACAGCTGTTCCCTCCAGGAACAACTCTAAGAATTCAGTAAGGTGATGCCCTTGAAGAGCCTGGCATAGGCTCTGGCACCAAAGCGTTAGCTTTTCTTCTTTAGGAGGAGGAAGTTAATAATAATGGTGGTGGTGATGATGGTGAGGCATTTGGTCTTTGCCCTCTGTCACATCGCCCTTTGTCACATCCCCACGAATCCTCACTCTTTATGGTCTAATTAATCTGCTAATTCTTTGAAGCAATAGGTAGTGGATAGATGTGAAAGAATGAAGAGGAAAGAAATGTATTTTTGAAAAATATCTAAAATACAGGTTCCCATTCAAAATAATAAGGTAGCTGAACATGAATTAAGTCTAGGAGAATTACCTAGAAATAAACTGCTATGGCTACTTCAGTGACGCCTGAGAGCAGATACCCAAGACAGTAGAGGGAGGTATGTATTTATGGGGTGGTGGTAACACCGGGAGTGAGTTGCTTGGGTTTAGGACCAGGGGGTGGGGAGTGGGGTCAGCAAGCAGAGCCTAGGGCCTGTGGTCTGTGGGCATGTGGGAAGCACACAAAGCCACAGGCTTCTCACTTGTTGGATCCCCCAGTGTCTAGCCAGCAGTGACTGATGAGGGGGCTGACAGTGCACAAGGTAAACTGAGCAAGCTTTCTAAATAGAAGGACTCTTGGTGTAGTCCATGAAACCTCAGCTGTTCTGTAATAAGCTTTTAAGCTTTGTCCACGGGAGCAAGATTTCACAAGAGGGTGGTTTACTCTTCCTTGGCCTCAAGTCAGAACAGTTTGTTGCAGAGAGGGACACTGCTGAATTTACAAACCAGAAATATAAAGATACTTGTTTTTAAAGTGTGGGTTAGCTATGAGCTTAATATTCTCCAGTGGGAAAGAAGATCTCTGTCTCTGGCAGCAGTGATTTAGTAGTGTACTTCTGGATTTGGTAAACTGCTCTTTAGTTGGCCTGATAGGGATCTGGTGTGTTGTGATTAATCACTCTGCCTTACCGAGTTATTTATCATGGTTATACTCAGGTTACCAACTTTCAAAGAACCAGAATTCGGCGAAATGCATTGACACTGAAGCAGGTAAAATGAGTTTACCCTTCCTTTGGCAATTTACAAGAGCTTTAGGATCTTCGAGGACCTCATTGCTGTCATTATCACTGTGCAGTCCTACAGGTTAGAAGATGTAAACTGTTGGGCCCAACATATGCCCTGAACCTGTCTCGTGATTATGTCCTCAGTATCTGATTCTGGACTGATGCTACTTTTTTGCAAAACGACCTGCTTAGGGAACTACTTCCGGTTGTTTGAGGCTTCTGCTTGTCTGGGTTCTGAGTCAACGGGGTTGTCCTGTTGGAGAAGCCCTCAAATATCTGCCATCCCCGAGACATGCTAAAATGGAGCTATAGGCAGAACTCCCCTGGAGGGAAAATGTTGATGGGAAATACTTTGCCTGGGAATTCCAGACCCTTTGCCCTCTCCGGGCCTGGTGACAGGCTTGAATATGGGCTGCCTGATGTTTTGGTCTGATTTTGATAGCCCCTTAATGAAAGTAGACTGAAGGACTTCTTAAGTCATCAAAGAAAATGTGAATCCCTGTTCAGGTAATTAGTTCATGGCCATAATCAGACATGATCTATAACCTCTAAGGGCCTTATATCAAAGTCTTTTTGTTGTTTTTGTTCCAGTTGTTTTAATCGTCTCTAAAAGGAGGGAAAAGCTCTCACTGAATTCTTGATCCTACCGTGTGTACAGTTTAAAACAAGGTGACTGTTCTTGGATAACTGTTAAATGGATTGAATTCAAGTGGGAGTCCTTGGGGGCTTTGAAGAACACACCAAGTGTGCAGCTGTTCCTTTTAAAATGTGTGGTTTGGGACTTCCCTGGTGGCGCAGTGGTTAAGAATCTGCCTGCCAATGCAGGGGACATGGGTTTGATCCCTGGTCCGGGAAGATCCTACATGCCGCAGAGCAGCTAAGCCTGTGTGCCACAACTACTGAGCCTGTGCTCTAGAGCCTGCGAGCCACAACTACTGAGCCCAAATGCCACAACTGCTGAAGACCGCACGCCTAGAGCACGTGCTCTGCAATAAGAGAAGCCACTGCAATGAGAAGCCTGCGCACTGCAATGAAGAGTAGCCCCAACTCCGTGCAACTAGAGAAAACCTGCACATAGCAACAAAGACCCAATGCAGCCAAAAATTAATTAATTAATTAATTAAAAAACAACAACAATGACAAAAACAAACAACCAACCAAAAAACGTGTGGTTTGCCCAGACACGGGCTACACCACCAATCACTTGGTCTGGCGCTCTCGGGTGAGCTAGCCAGGCTCTTCCCCAGCTAGACAGCCATGGGAGCAAACTCCTCAGCGCCCTTCCTTGGTTCCCATCCTATTTCCTGAACACTTCTCTTACCCTATCTGCTATTCCTCTCTAGTTCTTGACCTTCTTGGCATCGTAGCTTTTGCCTTGCCTGCAGTTTCTGGCCTCACTCTTGCCCTTCAGCCCTGGTGCTTGGTGACCTGCCCTTGTCACCTTCCATGTGCTCTGGTTTGCACTCACGCCTAGGGTTACCTCTCCTCCCTGCTGCTCTTGGTCACACCTTCTGCCAGTCCTGCTGGACCCTGGGCCCTTGCCCCATGGCTAGTGCATATGTGTGTGTGTGTGTGTACACTTGCCTCAAGAAAAAGGTACTAAACAAACTTGTTTTTACCACAGATGCCTTTTAATGGGTTCTAAACAGCTTTTACCAGTTCTGCAATATGTTTATTCCTTAATTCTATAGGTTCAGCATTTTTGGTTATTGATAAGTTGGCAAATACCTGTTGAGACCTACTCAGTATCCATCGCTGGCTTGGCACTGAGAAGTTGCCTTGTTCCCTTCAGTCTTGAAGAGGATGTAAGGTGTGTCTCTCTCCCCACACTTAGAGGAGGTGACTGCACTTACCTCCGTGGTTGAGATATAGACCATTTTCTCTCCTAGTCCACATGGGTATCTCCTGAAGCTGTCAGAAGAGAGACGTTGTTCCCGGATAGACCATTCTTCATAGAGTGCATACACATTGCCAAGTGCAGAAACAAGAATTTTGTGTAGAGTATATTTATGTCAGTTGAAAAAGCAAGGGAGAAACTAAATATATAGTAGCTCTGGAAGAACATGCAAGAAGATGATAGCATAGAATGCCTCTGTGCAAGGGAACCAGGCATCTGGGGAGTCAGGTGAAGAAGGGAAAGTTCACTGTATGTGCTTTTGTAACTTTTGAATTTTAAACCATGTGAATATTGTAGGTATTTTTTTAATAAAGAAACAAGTAAAATCTATTTTTTAAATGTTAAGTCCTCAAAAAAGGAGGTGGAAGAGTGTTAGAATATGGGGAGCCTGCAGTCCTGTGCTATAACTTGGAATCTTGAGCAAACTGATGAGAGTGGTACACAAGTGTAGATACAGAAAGTGAATCCATAGGAAATCAGAAGAAGGAAGCAGAACTCAGCTTTACAGGATTAGGTGTGGTTGTTATTGTTGTTTTTTCTGAAAAATATATTAAGATACCTCTCATGAACGTGCATGTGCTGGGCCCCCTTGGTGCATGGCTGGGAAGGGCCGATGACAGGCCAAAGTAAGATGCTAGAGGGAACCATCTAGAAAGCTGTAGTGAATCTGAGTGGTTTACCTAGCAGAGATTGCCAGCTGCATTAATTCTGCATAAACGCAAGTGTGGGTTTCTGTGAGGGCCCAGCACCAATTAGGGATTTGAAAACTCACGAAGTGTTTAATTTTGTGAGGCTCGTTTGAATTTTAGGCAGGAAGATATTGGGTTTTGATGATATCCTGCACAGTACCTTCCTTAATGAACGTCTGTTCTCAAAACAAAATAAATTTGTGTTCCCTGGTCTAAACAATAAATAATGTTCACAGAAAGTGCTTTATGATATTGGCTAAGGCTTTGTCTACAATCTGCTGTTTACATTCCTGTCACTTTTTCTTGGTGACAAATGAGCTTAATACAGTGAAGACGCTACAACAGAGTCCTGTGCAGCCCACAGAAGGGAAGTCACAATTCATCAAACACCCAGTTTGGTCATCAAATTTGTAAATCAATGACAACAGGCCACCAGCACTAAAACTCTTCAAAGCAATTTACAAATGTTAAAAATTAGAATTTACTTATTAAGGATACTGAAAGCTGTACTGTAATAGCTTCTATGCACAGTCTTTAAAACCTGGACTTTTTTTTCTAGGAAAGCAAAACATGCACAAGATTTATTCTTTGGGTCACGTTTGATGGACATTTAAAAGGTTCATACCCAAGTAGTCTTATTGCAACTCTAAACCATGGGAAATTGGAACAGAGGCAAATCCCTGAGGTGGGCAGAATTCTCTGCTGAACTAAAATCAAATGAGCCACCCCTTCCGGGATCACAAAGCAGGACCAGAGCCCTTCATTTTGTTTTTCTCCTTACAGTCAGGTTGAACATGTTTGGCTGCCAACTCATCTTCTTAGTTGCACAGATTAAGCAATTTATGTGGATTACTTCATTAAATCTTCACAACTACCACTTGGACTGTAATCATTCTATTTTATGGATGAAGAAGCTGGGACACAGAGAGGCTAAGTCATTTGCTCAGAATCACAAAGCGAGCCAGTGGTCAAACCTAGGCAGCATGACTCCTAAACCTGCATTCTAAGTACCAGATTAAAGAAAAATACATGTGTTCAGTGGGATCACTTTATATATACTGTGTTTAATGGAAAAGTATTAACCTTAACTATACTTGAATATTAGAAGAAAAGAAAACTATAGTAAACTTGGGTGGCCATGTACAGTTGTGCAAGTGAGTGCTGAACAACTGCAGGGGCCCATCCATGTTACAGCCCCTGGGAAGGGCACCTGTTTGTGCTGTGCGGTGCAGAGCATACACAGGCAGGTGCCATGACCCTGAGTACCTGAAGGATTGATGAACTTTGGGTAACTATTTCTTTACCATGAGCAATATTAGTTCCTGAATGATCCCTATAAAGGTAGGAAAGTTGATTACAGAAAAAGAAAAGCAGGAGAGGGAAA
>NW_006777583.1:4747990-4765517 GCF_000442215.2 Lipotes vexillifer | reverse complement strand
GGGAAAGAGATTATGTAAACCATTAAGAGACTGGCAAATTTATTTTTTAACTGTATGCTTCAAATTTGACAATGAGCTCACTCTGCTATGAGAAACTTGGTAATTTGAATTATCACTATCTTCCCACATCTCTTTCCTCTGTCTTCTGGATTTTGTTTGTCATGTCATTATTTTTACATGATCAAGATTTATAGTATTTACGATGTGCTAGAGATCATAATTCCCACAGTCACTTAGTCTTAATCCCACATCCTTTTTTCTTTTCTTTATTTATTTATTTAACATCTTTATTGGAGTATAATTGCTTTACAATGGTGTGTTAGTTTCTGCTTTATAACAAAGTGAATCAGTTATACATATACATATGTTCCCATATCTCTTCCCTCTTGCGTCTCCCTCCCTCCCACCCTCCCTATGCCACCCCTCTAGGTGGTCACAAAGCACCGAGCTGATCTCCCTGTGCTATGTGGCTGCTTCCCACTAGCTATTTATTTTACGTTTGGTAGTGTATATATGTCCATGCCTCTCTCTCACTTTGTCACAGCTTACCCTTCCCCCTCCCTGTATCCTCTAGTCCGTTCTCTAGTAGGTTTGTGTCTTTATTCCTGTCTTACCACTAGGTTCTTCATGACATTTTTTTCCCCTTAAATTCCATATATATGTGTTAGCATATGCTATTTGTCTTTCTCTTTCTGACTTACTTCACTCTGTATGACAGACTCTAGGTCCATCCACCTCACTACAAATAGCTCAATTTCATTTCTTTTTATGGCTGAGTAATATTCCATTGTATATATGTGCCACATCTTCTTTATCCATTCATCCAATGATGGACATTTAGGTTGTTTCCATCTCCTGGATATTGTAAATAGAGCTGCAGTGAACATTGTGGTACATGACTCTTTTTGAATTATGATTTTCTCAGGGTATATGCCCAGTAGTGGGATTGCTGGGTCATATGGTAGTTCTATTTGTAGCTTTTTAAGGAACCTCCATACTGTTCTCCATAGTGGCTGAACCAATTCACATTCCCACCAGCAGTGCAAGAGTGTTCCCTTTTCTCCACACCCTCTCCAGCATTTATTGTTTCTAGATTTTTTGATGATGGCCATTCTGACTGGTGTGAGATGATATCTCATTGTAGTTTTGATTTGCATTTCTCTAATGATTAATGATGTTGAGCATTCTTTCATGTGTTTGTTGGCAGTCTGTATATCTTCTTTGGAGAAATGTCTATTTAGGTCTTCTGCCCATTTTTGGATTGGGTTGTTTGTTTTTTTGTTATTGAGCTGTATGAGCTGCTTGTAACTTTTGGAGATTAATCCTTTGCCAGTTGCTTCATTAGCAAATATTTTCTCCCATTCTGAGGGTTGTCTTTTGGTCTTGTTTATGGTTTCCTTTGCTGTGCAAAAGCTTTGAAGTTTCATTAGGTCCCATTTGTTTATTTTTGTTTTTATTTCCGTTTCTCTAGGGGGTGGGTCAAAAAGATTCTTGCTGTGATTTATGTTATAGAGTGTTCTGCCTATGTTTTCCTCTAAGAGTTTGATAGTTTCTGACCTTACATTTAGGTCTTTAATCCATTTTGAGCTTATTTTTGTGTATGGTGTTAGGGAGTGATCTAATCTCATACTTTTATATGTAGCTGTCCAGTTTTCCCAGCACCACTTATTGAAGGGGTTGTCCTTTCTCCACTGTACATTCCTGCCTCCTTGATCAAAGATAAGGTGACCATATGTGCGTGGGTTTATCTGGGCTTTCTATCCTGTTCCATTGATCTATCTTTCTGTTTTTGTGCCAGTACCATACTGTCTTGATTACTGTAGCTTTGTAGTATAGTCTGAAGTCAGGGAGCCTGATTCCTCCAGCTCCGTTTTTCGTTCTCAAGATTGCTTTGGCTATTCGGGGTCTTTTATGTTTCCATACAAATTGTGAAATTTTTTGTTCTACTTCTGTGAAAAATGCCAGTGGTAGTGTGATAGGGATTGAATTGGATCTGTAGATTGCTTTGGGAAGTAGAGTCATTTTCACAATGTTGATTTTTCCAATCCAAGAACATGGTATATCTCTCCATCTGTTTGTATCATCTTTTTTTTTTTACTTTATTTTTATTTATTTATTTATTTTTAAACATCTTTATTGGAGTATAGTTGCTTTACAATGATGTGTTAGTTTCTGCTTTATAACAAAGTGAATCAGCTATACATATAAATATATCCCTGTATCTCTTCCCTTTTGCATCTCCCTCCCTCCCACCCTCCCTATCCCACCCCTTTAGGTGGTCACAAAGCACCGAGCTGATCTCCCTGTGCTATGCGGATGCTTCCCACTAGCTATCAGTTTTACATTTGGTAGTGTATATATGTGTTTGTATCATCTTTAATTTCTTTCATCAGTGTCTTATAGTCTTCTGCATACAGGTCTTTTGTCTCCTTAGGTAGGTTTATTCCTAGGTATTTTATTCTTTTTGTTGCAGTGGTAAATGAGAATGTTTCCTTAATTTTCTTTCACATTTTTCATCATTAGTGTATAGCAATGCAAGAGATTTCTGTGCATTAATTTTGTATCATGCTGCTTTACCAAATTCATTGATTAGCTCTAGTAGTTTTCTGGTAGCATCTTTAGGATTCTCTATGTATGGTATCATGTCATCTGCAAACAGTAACAGTTTTACTTCTTTTTTTCCGATTTGGATTCCTTTTATTTCTTTTTCTTCTCTGATTGCTTGGCTAAAACTTCCAAAACTATGTTGAATAATAGTGATGAGAGTGGGCAGCTTTGTCTTGTTCTTGATCTTAGTGAAAATGGTTTCAGTTTTTCACCATTGAGAATGATGTTGGCTGTCAGTTTGTTGTATATGGCCTTTATTATGTTGAGTTAAGTTCCCTCTATGCCTACTTTCTGGAGGGTTTTATCATAAATCGGTGTTGAATTTTGTCGAAAGCTTTTTCTGTTGAGAATATCATATGGTTTTTATCCTTCAATTTGTTAATATGGTGTGTCACATTGATTGATCATGTATTTCTGATGTATCTGTGGGGAGGAAGGTGATCTCTGCGTCTTACTCCTCCGCCATCTTGGAAAGAGTCTCTGTTGGATTCTTTTTGCTAGTATTTTGTTGAGGATTTCTGCATCTATGTTCATCAGTGATATTGGTCTGTAGTTTTGTTTCCTTGTGACATCTTTTTCTGGTTTTGGTATCAGGGTGATGGTGGTCTTGTAGAATGGGGGTATCAGGGTGATGGTGGCCTCATAGAATGAGTTTGGGAGTGTTCCTCCCTCTGCTGTATTTTGTAGGAGTTTGAGAAGGATAGGTGTTAGCTCTTCTCTAAATGTTTGATAGAATTTGCCTGTGAATCCGTCTGGTCCTGGGCTTTTGTTTATTGGAAGATTTTTAATCACAGTTTCAATTTCAGTGCTTGTGATTGGTCTGTTTATATTTTCTGTTCCTTCCTGTTTCAGTATAGGAAGGTTGTGCTTTTCTAAGAATTTGTCCACTTCTTCCAGGTTGTCCATTTTATTGGCATAGAGTTGCTTGTAGTAATGTCTCATGATCCTTTGTATTTCTGCAGTGTCAGTTGTTACTTCTCCTTTTTCATTTCTAATTCTATTGATTTGAGTCTCTTCCCTGTTTTTCTTCATGAATCTGGCTAATGGTTTATCAATTTTGTTTATCTTCTCAGAGAACCAGCTTTTAGTTTTATTGATCTTTGCTATTGTTTCCTTCATTTCTTTTTCATTTATTTCTGATCTGATCTTTATGATTACTTTCCTCCTGCTAACTTTGGGGTTTTTTTGTTCTTCTTTCTCTAATTGCTTTAGGTGTAAGGTTAGGTTGTTTATTTGAGATATTTCTTGTTTCTTGTGGTAGGATTGTATTGCTATAAACTTGCCTCTTAGAACTGCTTTTGCTGCATCCCACAGGTTTTTGGTCATCATGTTTTCATTGTCATTTGTTTCTAGGTATTTTTTGATTTCCTCTTTGATTTCTTCAGTGATCTCTTGGTTATTTAGTGGTGTATTGTTTAGGCTCCATGTGTTTCTATTTTTTATAGTTTTTTTCCTGTAATTGATATGTAGTCTTATAGTGTTGAGGTCAGAAAAGATACTTGATATGATTTTGATTTTCTTAAATTCACCAAGGCTTGGTTGGTGACCCAAGATATGATCTATTCTGGAGAATGTTCCATGAGCACTTGAGAAAAATGTGTATTCTGTTGTTTTTGGATGGATTGTCCTATAAATATCAATTAAGTCCATCTTGTTTAATGTGTCATTTAAAGCTTGTGTTTCCTTATTTATTTTCATTTTGGATGATCTGTCCATTGGTGAAAGTGGGGTGTTAAAGTCCCCTACTATGAATGTGTTACTGTCGATTTCCCCTTTTTTGGCTGTTAGCATTTGCCTTATGTATTGAGGTGCTCCTATGTTGGGTGCATAAATATTTTCAATTGTTATATCGTCTTCTTGGATTGATCCCTTTATTATTATGTAGTATCCTTCTTTGTCTCTTATAATAGTCTTTATTTTAAAGTCTATTTTGTCTGATAGAGAATTGCTACTCCAACTTTCTTTTGATTTCCATTTGCATGGAATATCTTTTTCTATCCCTTCACTTTCAGTCTGTATGTGTCCCTATGTCTCAAGTGGGTCCCTTGTAGACAGCATGTATACGGGTCTTATTTTGTATCCATTTAGCCAGTCTGTGTCTTTTGGCTGGAGCGTTTAATTCATTTACATTTAAGGTAATTATCGATATGTATGTTCCTATTACCATTTTCTTAATTGTTTTGGGTTTGTTATTGTAGGTCTTTTCCTTCTCTTGTGTTTCCTGCCTAGAGAAGTTCCTTTAACATTTGTTGTAAAGCTGGTTTGGTGGTACTGAATTCTCTTAGCTTTTGCTTCCCTGTAAAGGTTTTAATTTCTCCATCAAATCTGAATGAGACCCTTGCTGGGTAGAGTAATCTTGGTTGTAGGTTTTTCCCTTTCATCACTTTAAATATGTCCTGCCACACCCTGCTGGCTTGCAGAGTTTCTGCTGAAAGATCAGCTGTTAACCTTATGGGGATTTCCTTGTATGTTATTTGTTGCTTTTCCCTTGCTGCTTTGAATAGTCTTTCTTTGTATTTAGTTTTTGATAGTTTGATTAATATGTGTCTTGGTGTGTTTCTCCTTGGGATTAACCTGTATGGGACTCTCTGCGCTTCCTGGACTTGATTGACTATTTCCTTTCTCATATTAGGGAAGTTTTCATCTATAATCTCTTCAAATATTTTCTCAGTCCCTTTCTTTTACTCTTCTTCTTCTGGGACCCCTATAATTCGAACGTTGGTGTGTTTAATGTTGTCCCAGAGGTCTCTGAGACTGTCCTCAATTCTTTTCATTCTTTTTTCTTTATTCTGCTCTGTGGTAGTTATTTCCACTATTTTATCTTCCAGGTCTTCTCTGTTCTTCTGCCTCAGTTGTTCTGTTATTGATTCCTTCTAGAGAATTTTTAATTTCATTTATTTTGTTGTTCATCATCGTTTGTTTGCTCTTTAGTTCTAGGTCCTTGTTAAAATGTTTCTTGTATTTTCTCCATTCTATTTCCAAGATTTTGGATCATCTTTACTATCATTACTCTGAATTCTTTTTCAGGTAGACTGCCTTTTTCCTCTTCATTTGTTTGGTCTGGTGGGTTTTTATCTTGCTCCTTCATCTGCTGCATATTTCTCTGTCTTCCCATTTTGCTTAACTTACTGTGTTTGCTTAACTTACTGTGTGCTTAACTTACTCCTTTTCGCAGGCTGCAGGTTCGTAGTTCCCATTGTTTTTGGTGATGCCCCCAGTGGGTAAGTTTGGTTCAGTGGGTTGTGTAGGCTTCCTGGTGGAGGGGGCTGGTGCATTTGTTCCGGTGGATGAGGCTGGATCTTGTCTTCCTGGTGGGCAGTACTGCATCCAGTGGTGTGTTTTGGGGTAACTGTGACCTTATTATGATTTTAGGCAGCCTCTCTGCTAATGGGTGGAGCTGTGTTCCTGTCTTGCTAGTTGTTTGGCATGGGGTCTCCAGCACTGTAACTTGCTGGTCACTGAATGGAGCTGGGTCTTAGCGTTCAGATGGAGATCTCTGGGAGAGCTCTTGCCGATTGATATTACGAGGGGCCTGGAGGTCCCTGGTGGACCAATTTCTTGAACTCGGCTCTCCCACCTCAGAGGCTCAGGCCTGACACCTGGCCAGAGCACCAAGACCCTGTCAGCCACACAGCCCTTTCAGCCCCTGTTATGCGCTTCACACCACTCCACCAGCTCCTTCCTCCACGCCTCCCTCCCTTTCAGTTTGATCTTTACTCCCTGCACCAGGTGGGGGGTGGAGGGCAGTGCAGAGTATGCCAGCGGGCAGCTGCCCCGCCATGTCTTTGTCTGCACCCCCGCCAGGCTTGCTGGGTCCCTCCCAGTTACGGGGCAGGGTCCGCAAAGACAGCCCGACCGCTGGACAGACCCATAGACCTGGCCAGGAGGGAGGGGGCGGAGCAGGCACGGCTCTCTTTTTGTTTAGAGCCTGCTCTCCAGTCCTGTGCCTACATAGCATCATGCAGCTGCAGCAGCTGCTTGAAAGCAGGTTGTACATGACAATTTATATCAATCAAGCTGTAGAGAATGCTGAGGTCTTTTATCTCCTGGAGGTTTCAGGGCAGACAAAAGAAAACTATCCACTGGAAGTAGCTTGGCATTTCTTGATAGACTCACGTAACAATTCATAGTCAAAAAGACAGTTCAACTTTGCCATAGCAACAAATCCATTTCCTCCAGTGAGGTAGGCCCTGGCAAGTTTGTTATCTGCCCTCATAGCTCAGCATACGTTTGGCCTCCAGGCTGCAGGCTCTGTGTGAGGTGCCCTGTGCAATTCCAAATTCAGGCCCAATGAGCTCCTGAAGTGTCATTTGGATTCCAGGCTTGTCAGATGGTCCCAACGCTCAGTCCTACCCCAAGGAAGTCACTGAGTAGGTGGTGCTTCTCCCCGTCCCCCTTCAAGCGTGATGCTTGGTTTGGGGGATGTATGGGCAGGCTGCAACAGCCTGGATTCCTAGTGCTCCTTGGAGGAGGTTTGTCTTTTCTTGCAGCAGGCAAGGGCAAAAATAATCTAAAGCAGGAAAGAGAGGAGTCCAGAGTGAGTAGAAGAGAAGAAGATCAGAGCATCTAGGGCATTGCATGGGAGCCAGTCTCTCTGCTTCTCCAGAGCATGACCCCCTGCACCCAGCACCCTGCAGAATGGGCTGAGGGCAAGGAAACAACTCTCACTGCCCAAGCCTGACCTCAGACTGCCACTGCCTTCTCTAGAGCTCTCTAGCCTCTCCCAGAGGTAATGCAGCCCCTCAGGTCTTAAATAAAAAGATGACTGCTGTTACTGAGGAGAAAGAGCAACCAGAAATCTCCAAGGACTCAGGGAAGGAGCAGGGGTGGCCCTCAGTCCAGGCGTGAAGAAGGGGTAGGCCTTCACCGTTGTTTGATCCTGCCAAGGCCTGGAGAGTAACAGTCCAGTTCAAGTAGGAGGTCAGACGTTCAAGAAGAGCCCCAGGAAGGAGGTTAGGGAGAAGGACCCAAGATCCTGAGAGTGAGGCCTCCTCTTCCACTTGACCCCGCCATCTTCTTTCGTACCATCGTCCTCGCCTGAGGTTATGCCTGGGTGAGTTGGAAAGTTAAGATTCTTTTCTGGGGGGTGGGAAGGAGACCCTGAGCAGAAAAGGAATCAAGGAGCTAACACTCTGGGCCCCAGAGGCACATTCTCCTTCAGTCCATCTAAACGTGACAGATGCTTTCCTTCTTCATTCTCTTTGCGTGTGGATTGACTTCTGCCCTGTAAAATAGTATTTTCCTTTTTGTGACAGGCCTCCTACGTATCACTCCCTTCCAGGCAACTAGCCCACTCATTTGGGGGAGGTTATTTTTGTGCCCAATTTGCTTGTTGGAAACTACTGTGCTTCAGTGTGTGCAGTGCAGATGGAAAGGAAAACAAAAAAATCCAGTTCTCTGCCTCGGTGATGAGAGTGGAGAATCAAAGCAGCATTGCTTGCAGCTAACAAACATTTAGTGGTGAGGGAAGAGGTGAGGGAGGAAGGGTAGAGGGCCAAAGGTCATGGCCAAGATATGTTTCCTCTATTCAGTATTTGGTCTCGGTCTCACCGTCTTTCTATACACCCGGTTCTGTCCTCCAGAAATAGTTGGGGTGACCCCACATAAAAAACACTAAAAGCAAATGGGGTGCTTCTTTAACCCTTTGATGAGTTTAAAGTTGTCTTTGCAGATCAGTTACAGTCAGAGCAATCTATAGAGAAACTTTTTTTTTTTTTTTTAAATAATGAGAATTAACACCATGACATAAAATTGACAAATTGACATAAAGTAGCCTGGAATTTTGTGAAATGAAAAATAACAGAAACATTAGCCCTTTTGTTGTTAAGGAAATGAAAGAAATGGGAAGGGAGAGGCCACTATGCCTTGAAGCGGGAAGTGCAGAGTCTCCAAGTGCATGCTGAGAGCCATGAAATACTCTGCCTGAGCATGTAAGAACGTGGCTGTAAGATTCTCTGCACAGAAGTACTTTCTTGACATGCAAAGCATATGAAGTAAACAGACAGCCGTGGAGACCTCACCCACTTTACACTGTTCTAGTAAATACTATGAGAAAACACTTGGAGCTTAAACATTCTCCCTTCCATGACACTGCCCACCATCTTGGAACATTTAAAGCAGTGCCTATGGGAAGTTCAGAATGAGCTGGAAAATTCCCTGCCAAAAGGGGAGCACTCCAGCTCCAGAGCACTCCCACCGTCCTGAGCTGAGTGACATCAGCTCCCCTACACTACACTCTGCAGAGGCAAGGGAGAGGAAAGGGGGTGGCAGCAGCAATGAAAGAAGGTCTGATTTCAGCCTTTTGGTATCTATCCCAGGATGCAGAAGCCCTCCCTGTGTGACCATCAGTGGATGGAACCATTAGACAAAATGTTGATGGGAAATTTTACAAAGGAGTAATCAAGATACACCCACCAGAACCCATCAGGCCCTACCTGATGAAACTTGACATCTGTAAGGGTAGGACAACCATACATGTGTCCCCTGGTACTGTGCACTAGGAAATACACAGCATCACCTATCACATATTCTTGCCAAAAAAGTTTAACCTAAATTCAATCAATCCTGTAAGTCTAACCTGTAGAGGAACAAAGTTAAATGATCCTATCAGGAACCAAACAGTCAAAGGCAGGTCATGGAACATTCTACAAGTTGGCCTTGTTTTTTCCAACACATCATTGGGATTAACAAGTAAGAGAAAGAAGGAAAAGGAGAAGATGGAGAAGGAGAAGGGTCTGCTCTGTATTAACAGATACTTAAGGGACAAAATAACCAAATGTAACATATGGATCTCATTTGGATCCTGATTATAACAAACTGTGGAGAGAATATTTGAGGTAATCATGGAAACTTGAATATGGACTGCCATTAAGGAGCAAGGAATTATCATTAATTTTGTTGATTATGATGTTGGCCTTGCAGTTATGTGAGAAAACGTCCATAGTTTTAAAAGCCAGAGCTTTTAAAGTTTGTAGGGGTGAAATGATAAGGTACATGATATTTGCTTTAAAATACTTCAGAAAAAAAAGGATAGGTAAGGCAAGAGTACTGTTTAGAATTCTTATGAGGTGCTTTTATTAATGATTTTATATACATGAATATACAGTGTGCACCAGTAAAACACATTTTCTCTGTGAAACACACAAACACAATGAAAAACATGTTAGGCCTGTTAGTACTCACTTAAGCAGGATAAGTGTTTTTCTGAGTCACTGGTAATAGATCTGTTCTTTCTCCGTCTTTCAAAATAATCAAAACCAAAAGAACTTCTTTAGGACAGAGATGGACAGCTCACATGCAAAGAAATATGGATGACTTTTGAAAAATATGATTTCTTTGAAAACCCACTGATTTCTAAGAAGCTTAAGGAAAGTTAACCTCAGAGTTGCCCCTTGGGACAAAACGGGGCTGGATTCGGTCTGGTGCCCAGGCTTTCTCTAGGATGGTAGTCTTCACAGCATCACCTGGGAACTTTTAGAAATGCAGTTTCTCCAGGTTTACCCCAGACCTACAGAATCTGAAACGTTTGGAGATGGGGCTGATATGTTGTTTGAACAAGCCCTCTGGGTGATTCTCTGCACACTAATGATGAGACTCACTGCTCTAAGAGCAGCAGATTAAATGTTAAGAAGGTACATCAATTCTGGGAGAGGATGTTTACTGCAATGCAGAAGTAATGCACTAAATGATTCGTGGCTCTTATTTGCTAAATGGTGGGGGTTTATCCAGCCGTAATATCCCACATCCCCTCTTAGGAACCTAACTCAGCTGTATAGCTGTCGTCAGGAAGTGTGGGTTAACAATTCTCTTTAAATCCAGACCTGGCTAGGAGGTTAACATTCTCAAAGGATTTTGAATCTGGTTGCCAGTTTGTGTCCATTTAACATCTCTTTCCTTGTGCACATCTCAACCCCTGATTTGATAAACCTCATCCTTGAAGTCTTGTCAGCTTCAGAATATTTGGTAGAGTCCTTTAGCCTCACGAGACTGACTGTATCCTCTCCTTGACAGGTTCCCACTCAGGCATTTATATTTCTTCGGCTAGCTGGTTTATGCAACACTTTGAAACAGAGGTAGAGAAGGGAGCAGAAATCTGTGCTTACACCAGAAACATTTTCTCTCGCTTAATCTCAGTGAGAAGTGAGAAGTCTTTGTTCTGCAAGAAAAATATCATATTGTTCAAAGAGATTAGAAATGCTTCTTGGAAAATTTAGTTGTACTTCTAAAATGATCATCTGAATGCTAACTGTCGAGTGAAAGTGGGACAATGGAAAGTCACCTGAACAGGCTGAGGCTGAGTTACTGGAGGGTCCAAGGAACCAAGTCTTCACCTTGTAGAAAAATCAACTGGCACCAATCTTTAGTTTCAAAGACAATACTGACTGTGCAAGGCCAGCCTCAACAGGGTCATGACTGCTTACCAACTTGGAGATGTAGGTCTGAATTTCTAAATGTGGAAGCTGGTTTCCTAGTAAATGACAAGACAAGGTGGAAAGAGAGTAGATCTTAAAACCTGAAAGTAAAAGCTTCAGATCTCAGCTTAACACTTACATCTGTTTGAACTAGGTCAGATTTGTTATTCTGAGCCTCTACTTTCTCATTTATGAAATGAGAATAACAATAACACCTGGTTTGCAAAGGTTGTGTGAATTCTCTCTCTCTCTCTCTCTCTCTCGCTCACACATGCGTGCGTGCGCACGCGCGCGCACACACACACACACACACACACACACACACACAGAGAACATTCTGTTCTGCTACAGCCAGGCTTTTGCAAACATGAATGAGCTCATATATGATTGGTACAGAGTGGAACAATGGCAGTCTAACATGGAAGTCCTGATGAATTTCACCAGCATGCTAATGTTTTCCTCCATGGATACCAGCAGCTCATCACAGGGTATATCTACACAGCTGAACATGGCAAGTGTGAGGAATACAGTACTGTCCACGATGTCTAGTCACCCCTTATTTTTTTTGGCTCAGTTCAATCCACTGCTCTGTCCAGAAAGCGTTTGTTGCATAGTTTCCCCCAATCTTTGGGCATGTTGCCCTTGCTACCATAACTCAGCAGCCTCACACTCCCTTGTACCCCTTCCCTTAAGGTACATTCACTTTTTAATTATTTTAAGTAAAAATTTTAGATTTACTGTAGTACTTCTTTATCAGGAATTTAACTTTTTTTGCTGTACAAATATTTTTATTAGGATTGTTATTATTTATGTTGATGCTCTGGTTACAGATTTGTATCGATTTTAAGAGGTATGCTCCTAATACTGTTTTTCCTATAAGCCCTGTTAATTTTGATATGAAAACTAATTTTAGTATTAATTTTATAGAATGCTAGGTTTATCAGGAAGACAAATATTGTAATAAAGCAGAAATTGCATAATGCAAGTACACACACACATATAAATATATACACACGTTTTGATTCCTGGTAGCAGTGGAGAACTCTTGTCACTCATTTTAATTTAAACTTCTGTTTTTGGAGAAGTCACCCTTAACCTTATGACTTTGATGGCGACAAAGACTACCTCTCAGTATAGAGTCTGAAAATGCTGAATACTCACTCATTTGCTCAGGCCCCTTGCAGCAAGGGCAGAGGCCTATGCCTCAGGCTCTGCCAGTCATAGCCACCCATGACAAGACTGATGTGAGAGAGAGTGACACTAAAACCGAGGAGCCAGGTTTACCATCATTTTTGTGGTAATGATGTCAATGATTTCCTCCCCAGAATGGTTTTGGGCCGTAGCTTTGGTGTTCTTATTTCCTGCTTAGCCTGGAGCTAGATCTTCAGGCATTCCTATGATTCATGACTTACCCACTGTGTTTTCAAAAAACTTGTCTGTTGGGCTTCCCTGGTGGCGCAGTGGTTGGGAATCTGCCTGCCAATGCAGGGGACACGGGTTCAAGCCCTGGTCTGGGAAGATCCCCTATGACGCAGAGCAGCTAAGCTCATGCACCACAACTACTAAGCCTGTGTTGTAGAGTCCACGAGCCACAACTACTGAACTCACGTGCCACAACTACTGAAGGCCGCACGTCTAGAGCCCGTGCTGCACAACAAGAGAAGCCACCACAATGAGAAACCCGCATACTGCAACCAAGAGTGGCCCCCACTCGCTGCAACTAGAGAAAGCCTGCACTCAGCAACAAAGACCCAACGCAGCCAAAAATTTAAAAAGAAAAAAAAGAGGGCTTCCCTGGTGGCACAGTGGTTGGGAGTCCGCCTGCCGATGCAGGGGACACGGGTTCGTGCCCCGGTCCGGGAAGATCCCACATGCCGCGGAGCGGCTGGGCCCGTGAACCATGGCCGCTGAGCCTGCGCGTCCGGAGCCTGTGCTCCGCAACGGGAGAGGCCACGACAGTGAGAGGCCCGCGTACCGCAAAAAAAAAAAAGAAAAAGAAAAAGAAAAACTTGTCTGCTTAACTCAGCCAGAATTAGCTTGTGTTGCTCGCTGTGAAAAACTCTAGCTGATATGGTAGTTATTATTATAAAAATGTTATTATTTTTTTAAACATTTGCCTCATCTACTGTGCTTTAAGGGATGCCCAGATCAGCCAATTACCTGTCTTTTCCAGATATCTATTGCTGCATTTAACAAACCACCCCCAAATCTTAGTAGCTTAAAACAATTATTACTCTCTTACATGGTTCTGGGGGTTGAGTAGACTCAGGTGGGTGATTCCATCTTGGACGCTCTTTTGTGGTTGTAGTTAGATAATGGCTGGCACTGGAATTATCTGAAGGCTGGACTGAGTTGGTTGCCCAAGACAGTTTCTTCATTTGCATGTCTGGCTCCTTGTCCTCTCTTTTTACATGGTGTCTCATCCTCCAGGGTCTCTCCTTGTGGCTTCGGGCTTTTCACAGCATACCAATCTCAGAGCAGTTATACATGGTAGCTGGATTCTAAGAGGCAGGAAATTAACACTTTAGGGCTACACCTGGAATTGACATGTAACTTCGTGTTCTGTTGGTCATTGGTCAAAGTAGTCACAGGGCCTGCCTAGGTCCAAGGGGGATGGAGAAATGGAGAAATGAACTCTAGTTCTTAAAGTGAGAGTGGCAAGGTCAGGCTGCTACTGCCGGAGATATTTTTGTGGCTACCTGTGGAAAATACAACCTGTCAGGCTTCCCTTGAGGGGATAGGTACTGTCAGAGAATAATGTAGAAAACATTCAGCAGTATGTTTTTTATTTTTATTTTTTATTGAAGTATAGTTGATTTACAGTGTTTCAGGTGTACAGCAAAGTGATTCAGTTATACATAGGTATGTAAATATATGTATTCTTTTTCAGATGCTTTTCCATTATAGGTTATTACAAGATGTTGAATACAGTTCGCTGTGCTATACAGTGGGTCCTTCTTGTTTACCTAGTTTATATAGGTAAACTCTCAATTTATCCCTCCCTCCCTTCCCCTTTGGTAGCCATAAGTTTGTTTTCTATGTGTGTTAGTCTATTTCTGTTTTGTAAACAAGCTCATTTGTATAATTTTTTTAGATTCCACATATAAGTGATATCATATGATATTGGTCTTTCTCTGTCTGAGTTCACTTCATATGATCATCTCTAGGTCCATCCATGTTGCTGCAAATGGCAACATTTCATTCTTTCTTATGGCTGAGTAATATTCCACTGTATAAGTAAACCACGTCTTCTTTATCTGTTCATTTGTTGATGGATATTTAAGTTACTTCCATGTCTTGGCTATTGTGAATAGTGCTGCAGTGAATATTGCAGTGTATGTATGTTTTTGAATTAGAGTTTTCTCCAGATATATGCCCAGGAGTGGGATTGCTGGATCATATGGTAACTCTATTTTTAGTTTTTTGAAGAACCTCCATACTGTTCTCCACAGTGGCTGTATCAATTTACATTCCCACCAGCAGTGTAGGAGGGTTATTTTTTCTCCACACCCTCTCCAGCATTTATTCTTTGTAGACATTTTGATGATGGCCATTCTGATCGGTGTGTGGTGATATCTCACTGTAGTTTTTTTTTTATTTTATTTTTTTTATTTTTTTATTTTTTTATTTTTTTTTATTTTTTTAACATCTTTATTGGGGTATAATTGCTTTACAATGGTGTGTTAGTTTCTGCTTTATAACAGAGTGAGTCAGTTATACATATATATATGTTCCCATATCTCTTCCCTCTTTGTCTCCCTCCCTCCCACCCTCCAAAATGAGCATCTTCTGATGCTCATTTTGAATGGGAAAAAAAGCCCCTTCAATTTTGGTGAATTATGTTAGTAAAATGTTCTCATTACTTTCTGGTTTAACTTCGTTTCATTTTAATGTCTTAGAACAATTTCCTGGGCTCTGCCTCTGCTCTCTCTCTCTTCAGTAGTCCCCAACACTCATTACTGATGCTAAATGAAACAGGAAGAGGCAATGACACTGTGATAGCAGCATATTTTCAGTTCCTGTGTCTCCTATACACTGTACTTTCTAATTTTCCTACACTTGGGTTCTGAATGATCTAATTCAAAACCATAATTTTTATTCTTACTTGGAGCTTCTGTTATGAATACTTAACTTCCATAACCCTAAAAGGTGAGCAGGACAGGCCAACTGAGGGTAAAAAATCAGTATGGCACATTAATGTTACTTCCTTAAGCCTAAGAAATTAAAATGATCTTTCTCCTCCTCGGGAGCTAATCAAATCACCTAATACTAAAGTGCCCACTAAGCAGACTTTTTCAAGATAAAAAATTCTCCAAAATCCATAGAACTGACTTTCTTTTGGGAAAAAAAAAAAAAAAAAAATGTTGTTCTCTCTCAAAGTCCACTATCTGCAGTTTTGTGACATTCCCCCCAAACGCAGAAGGGCAAACAACTTGCAAAAGGAAATCTGCTTTTCCTTCTAACCACAGTAAGGTGATTTGGTTCCCAACAGTAACTGCCTGTTTCTAAGATATATGCCTATCATGTCATAGTTTAGGCTCTTTGACTATCCTGTGAAAGTTTCTTACGTTTCTCCATTTATTCTTGCTTCATATGATATTTATGCCCTTATGACCCCCAGTAAAGAGGAAACATGAAACAGCCAAAATCTCTTATAATCAGATAAGGTAACAACTCCTTTCAAGAAGCTCCATATCATAAAACATTCTCATTGTCTAGTGTGTTCAATTACAAATGTGTCTTACTTTAGAATGTAAAGAATGCCAGTGTATGTGTGATACTGTAAAATAATTTTTCCACTTCCTATTGTGTATCAGATTATAATAAAAGTAACTTTTAATTTAGCTGTATGTATTTTAAGATATTATTCACTTATTTTGATTCAGGGGATTTCTTCTGAAAAATGTTTCCCACTTTGATATTATCATTGAGATCCGTTCTCTCACAGAACATAATGTCTTACTGCATTGTAATGGGATAAAAATGAAGGAAGAACAAAACGTCTTATAATCTGGACCAAATATTTCATATGTTTATTACTTACGAGAATAAATATCAAAACCTCAATTTTTGAGTCTTCTACTAAAACCATCTTGAAAATATAACCAGGGTCACAACTTTTTATTCTTAAAATTATTCTGGGCTGTCCTGCCTGTTGTACCCATGCAATGGGACTACAAATGGGGTTTAAAAAAGATCAGAAACTCAAAATAATTGCTTGGCAAATAAAAAACAAAATTTCTCATTAAGAGTCTTAGAAGTATTTGAAAGAGGAAGAAATATGCAATATCCTATAGAGGTGATAAAACCATCAGGCTACAAATTTATTGAAGAACTACTAAGTTATTATCACTTCCAACATTTCTGCTTTATTGTCATTAATATATACCATTCCCTCATTACCTGTAAACATCGGTCTGTTGTTGAATTTTAGTCTCTTGTAAGATAGTAAGATAGTATATAATAATAACAACTTATTCTCAGTTAAGGCAACAGAAGACTGACTTCAAGAAATAAGTATGAATCAATTTTATGAAAGTAGTTCCAAATCTTCAAATTAATGTTAGTGCAGGATATGTGTTGCATGGAATTATGGTATCAATTGTACTGGAATTGTTGCATAAAATTTATACAAACATAGCCTTAAGGAAAATGTAAACATTCTTAATACTTGACTCTTCATGATTAAAGCTTATTTCCCTCTTTGGTCTTATTACTGGTAACTATATTCTTGAAATCAAAGTTCCATTTAAATTGAACTCCCTTATGTTCTTGGAAAAACTCTCTACCTGCCCCACCTTTTGCCTATGCTGTGTTTTCTACCCAGAAAACTTTCTTTCATTCCCACCAACTATTTAGTTCCTACTTAACCTGGTTATTTCGGGATCAGTGTCTCATCTTCCAAATCCAGGTCAGTTGCCATTCCCGCTGCACCCTCTGGTGGTCATTTCCATATCCACCTAAGTTGACTAAGCCAATTCTGGTCAATTCATACTCTTTACACTAGTGAGTTTCAGAAAAAGGCATGTGATCCAATTCTAGACAGTAGAGCCAAAAGCAAATTCTGATGAAAGACTTCTAATACAGGGTTCCTCATTCACAAAATAGAGACACAGGAAAACATAGTGGCTCTTCTGTTTCAAAACACATTTTTATTATTGTGGTTACTGCTGTGGTCTTTGTTGATGTTAATTTTTTATATGATTCCTGGGACTATTCTTTCTATATTTTTAACAGCTGAAAGTTGAAATCAACCAAAGATGGAAGAATGAAGACCTGAGAAGAAATCAAGTATCTGTCCACATTGTTCTGCCAATGAATTTGCCAATGTTGAGGTCGATGTTAGCAGTCATTTAGCATTTCTCTTGCCCATCTTATATGTTTGCAGAATCTTCTACCTTTTGAAGAAGAGACTGAAACTCACTACCAAATCTGAAAAAGCCTCATATTCTCTTCTCTAGCCTTCCTTGTGTTGAGAGACATTTTTCTATGGATTTTTTGCATTCCTG
>NW_006777583.1:4739764-4745237 GCF_000442215.2 Lipotes vexillifer | reverse complement strand
TTCCTGGTGGAGGGGACTAGTGCCTGTGTTGTGGTGTATGAGGCTAGATCTTGTCTCTCTAGTGGGCAGGTCCACGTCTGGTGGTGTGTTTTGGGGTGTCTGTGGACTTATTATGATTTTAGGCAGCCTCTCTGCTAGTGGGTGGGGTTGTGTTCCTGTTTTGCTATATGGTTGGCATAGGTTGTCCAGCACTGTAGCTTGCTGGTCGTTGAGTGAAGCTGGGTGCTGGTGTTGAGATGGAGATCTCTGGGAGATTTTCGCCGTTTGATATTATGTGGGGCTGGGAGGTCTCTTCTTGACGAGTGTTCTGAAGTTGGCTCTCCCACCTCAGAGGCAGAGTCCTGATTCCTGGCTGGAGCAGCAAGAGCCTTTCATCCACCCGGCTTGGCAACAGTCGTAAGTGAAGCGTATGGTCCAATATCTGATAGGCATTAAAACGGCAGCTTCTGTTTCTCAAAGAGTCTCTGTGTTAACAGGGCTGACCTTTTTTTTTTCCTTGGTGCTTGGTGCTTCCTCGTTTCACTTGCTCATAGGGTGCCGCGTGCAGAACCCACACCTCAGGCCTTTCAGGCCAGAGCTCCTGCCGCTGCGCCGACTCCTCACCTTGGGATCTGTGCGCTACTCACTTTTCCGTCAGCCGCATCACCTCCCGGCCGGTCCTTAGCTGCTCTGAGGCTTCATCCTTCTGAGTGTTTGCAAAATGGCACAGAGTCTCATCGTAGGAGGGGGTCCAGGAGCAGTGGTGTGGTAGCAATTCCACAGGCTGACGTTCCAAGAAATGGAGGACCTCACAGTTGTTTTATGGCTCAGTCATTAAACGCGTGAACGTTCCATCCTGCCGGAATCAGTGACGGAACCGGACTCTCACTGTCGTTTTGATTCGCATTTCTCTAATGATTAGTGATATTGAGCATCTTTTCATGTGCTTGTTGTCCATCTGTATGTCTTTGGAGAAATATCTATGTAGGTCTTCTGCCCATTTTTTGCTTGTTTTTTTTTTTTTGATATTGAGCTTTTTTTCTTGATATTGAGCTGCGTGAGTTGTTTGTATCGGCAATATGGATTTTAAAAGGAAAAGTGCCCATTCTTCAGGAGTAAGATTGGCTGTCCATGGAATAATACACAAAATATGCAATAGTATGGTCTTTAAAGAAAAGTACTAACTTCTCAGTGGAGAGGGTCCCCCACCCACTTCACACAAGGTCCTAATCTCTATTTTGTGGCAAATAATGCAGTGCAATTTGAAGCCCTTTTAGAATTCAAGAGAAAAGTTCTCTTCCAGTTTTTGCCTTCTTTCATTACTTGGGAAAATCTATCAGGTGAAGAAACTGATCAACAGTCTCCTACCTAGCAAAGCTTTGGAATTGAGTGTTACAACAAAGTAAATGGAAAAGATAGTAAATAAACTGCTGAGCTCCAGGCCTTTCCCTGAGGTACATGATACATGAGTGTGCCGTTAAGAAAGAGGGACAGCACTTCTGAATTTCATTATAGTGGTTAGAAACCGGGACTACGTCTAAACACAACTTGATTTAACATAGTGGCTGCCCAAATAATAGTCTGTATACTTTCACACTAAATAATCCTTCCTTGTGGCTATGCTTCAGGGGTGCAAGAAAGTGTGCTTTGTCTCTGATCTCTAATACCTCTGACTCTTAAAGATTGTTTTTCTTATTTACCATTTGACATTATTGCTTAGGGCAACATGCACTCTTAGTAGCCAGTACCTGACAGAAATACCTCTATTGGTTGCACAAAGCTTCTGAATCTAGCTTAAAAAAAAAATAGTCTATTCATCCTGGGGCTTCTCCAAGCTTGACTAGGAAAGCATCCTGCTCTTCTGGAGCATGAGTGGTCTAGGGTCTGGTGTATAGTTTTTGTTTCATGTACCTCACTGGGGCTAAGGTTAATTCCATTTGATTAACAGAATGAGCCAAAAGTTCTAAACGATGTTTCCCTGGATCTTAGTTCACTAATTTCTGCTTTGCTTCTGTCAAGACAAGGTTCCTATAAGATCTATAGAGTCCTGTTGTCTAATATTATCTTCCCCGTCACATAAAGTTTTCATGGGCTTCTCCCCATTATCCTGGTCTTATCATTATTATCAGCATTATCATTTGTATGAGTTAGTTGTTTTTTAGTTTCAAGTGACATAGAACCAAACTATAGTTGGCTTACAACAAAAAGTACATTTATTCTTTTTTTTTCAGTTCCTCTATTAATTTTCCTTTACTATTTTGTTTTAGCGGTTGCTGTCAAGATTATAATATGCTTTTTAATTTATCACAATCTAATTCAGATTAATTCCAGTGAAATGCAGAAACTTTGCTCCACTATAGTTCCATTCCTTCTGCCCTCTTTTGTCTTTTACTGTCATTAAATACTATATGTTACATCTATATACGTTATAAACCTACCAGCACAGTGTTACAAGTATTGCTTTGTACAGCCTTCATTTATTCTTACAGGAAGGTAAAAGGCCCAGAGTCTGGGCCAGCTTCAGACAAGGCTGGATTTAGTGCTTCAACCATGCCATTAGGACTCAGTTTCCCTCTATTTCTTTACTTTGCTGCCTAGTGTTCTGACTTCATTCTTAGTCTCCATTTAGCTCCAGGCTAAGTAGTGACAAGATTGTTGGGGCAGCTCTGGCCTTACATTTTCTCAGGTTCAAGTCCAGCTCAAAAGAGGTCTTTTTATGGTAGCTTTTGAACAAGTCATGAAATTTATTCTGATTGGACTAGCTTAGATAATGTGCTCATTTCTGAACCAGTCATTGTAGATAGACGAATATGCAGTACATTCAGTGGCTTATGCCTGAGTCATGTGTTCTGTCCTTAGAACCAAGGGAAGAAAACTCACGGGACAAGGGTCACATCTGCAGTGGGAGTCAGGAGCTGTTGGAGGAGGGAAAATGAATTCTAGGGAGACAAACAACAACTATTAGTGTTCTATTACTATCATAATTATCTTTAGGCTACCATTATGTATACAGTTCCATTTAGTCCGTAGTCCCTGGCACAGGAGCTGCATAATACATGTTTTTTTTTAAAGGGAACTTTATTATTTTTATTTATTTATTTTGGCGGCGTTGGGTCTTCATTGCTGCGTGCGGGCTTTCTCTAGTGGCGACGAGCGGGGGCCACTCTTCGTTGTGGTGCGTGGGCTTCTCATTGCAGTGGCTTCTCCTGTTGTGGAGCACGGGCTCTAGGCACGCAGGCTTCAGTAGTTGTGGCATGTGTGCTCAGTAGTTGTGGCTCACAGGCTCTAGAGCGCAGGCTCAGTAGTTGTGGCGCACAGGCTTAGCTGCTCCGCGGCATGTGGGATCTTCATGGACCTGGGCTCAAACCTGTGTCCCCTGCATTGGAAGGCGGATTCTTAACCACTGTGCCACCAGGGAAGCCCATAATACATGTTGAAGGAATGAGCTGTTTAGTAATGATAAACATGAGTTCAGTCTCAACCGCCAGGCAGACAGAGCTGCTGAAAGTCAGGTGCATAAAATGAAGAAAACATTATTCTCTGAAGCATAAATAATATATCAGATTTTAAAGCTGTTCTTCAGATCTTTGTTATTAGATTGTTTTGACTACCTAGGCAGTTTTTGCACATATTATAAAATGAAATACATTTTATATTGCTATATAAATTGATGGTTTTAAGTCTCTCCCTAAGTGAGTGCATCTGACACACTTCACTTTCAGCCGAATTGGAATGCTTCCAAAATGTGCTTTCAGATGTTGCAAATGCACCTCCATTCTGGTGCCTCGCTGTCTAAGCAAATGCCTCCCCACCCCCTGGGCAAGGGAGGGTGGAGGCGAGAGGGGAGAGGAGGAAACTGCCAAGTCAGCTTCGGCAGTGCAGAGAGACGTGTTCTTTCTTTTGCATCTTTCCACTCCTACTGCTTACTTTTTCTACCCTCTAAGCAGAGAAAGGCAGGACCAAGACTTTTGGTAGAGGAGAGGGCACAGAAAATTATGTAACTATTTCTAAATTCTCCCAAGCGTGGTACTAAGAATGACATATAACTAGTACAATTCTGTGTGCATAGAGACAAGATAATTCATTACTAGCACCATTGTATAAGCATAGAGCAGAATTAGTTCATTATATATATGCATGTTTTAGGGCAGTAGGGAATAATTCTCTCATAGAACTCTGCTTGAGAAAGGCTGAGTTAGATCTTGGTATATCATCATCTTGTTTTATTTGAGTACCCTATTGTCTGTTGAAGAAAAGAAGGTTAATTGTTTCTCTGGCGATGGACAGGAATGCAAATCAGGATCCATCAGGTACGCACACATACACACATGCATGTATATGTATATATATAACATATTTTTATAATACATATTGTGTTCGATATATTATGTATAGAATATATATTCAATGTTCAATATGTATTTCAATACATGTTTGTATATATATGTATGTATGTGTGTATACACACTTATACACACACACACACACACACACACACACACGAAATTCTTTTTTAACTTCAGGAAGAAAGGAGCTGTATGGCCTCCTGAGTGTGAAGGAGAGAAAACCCTTCCTCAGTACCCATGGCTCCCCTCTTGGAGATGCAGAAGTTTGCTGCTGAGGAGCATCCCAGCAGCCCAGTATGAGCAGAAAGTGGCAGTGAGGTCAACTGCATCCTTGGGCCCTGCCCCCATCATCGGACTCTGTAGGTCTGCTCTGAGAAGGGCTGGTGTCTTTCCCCTTGACAACACGGTGTGGGCACCCTGTGCTTTGGTGGCTGTGGTGGGTTCCCCACACCTAGGGAGGAGAGCCGGGTGAATCTCATGGAGAAGCACCTTACGTGTTGCCTCCATTCTGCCCAAGATGGCAGCCCTTCTAGTGGGAAGAGGCTCCCTCCATTCTGCCCAAGATGGCAGCCCTTCTAGTGGGAAGAGGCTCCCTCCATTCTGCCCAAGATGGCAGCCCTTCTAGTGGGAAGAGGCTCCCTCCATTCTGCATGAGGCTAAGCTTTGTCACTATCTTGCCCTTTGGCCATGAAGTAACTGAAAAGATTCCTTCTACGTATGTATCTTCAGTTTCATTGCCTGGAATGAGAGCTCTGGAGAAGGGTATAGAACCATGAGTCTTCTGAGGAGGTGTCAGAACTATGGGTCAGAGACAGCTGTGCCTTATGCGCACTTGGCCATGGCTCCGCGTGGCATACAGCTCAGAGGCTATGTAAAGGAGCAGCCATAACCCAAGTCAGATATGCAAGTGGGGTAGGTAGGGTTAGAAGGATACTCCTGTCTCTTCCATGAAGCACACAGAAAAACCCTCCTTCTTCCGTATGCACAGGCCACATATGAGTTGGACACCTTGAGTTTGCATAATGCTTTTCTTCTAGATACTTCAAAACACTTCCTTGGAGAGAATTTCTGAAAGGTCAGAGAAATGGGAAGAAAATCAAAGCTTGAGTGTTACAGCCTCACTCTGATTTTATAACACACTGAGCAGG
>NW_006777583.1:4732348-4739754 GCF_000442215.2 Lipotes vexillifer | reverse complement strand
CAGGAATGGTCTATCACGTCAGTTAATATTCCTGTGCATTTTTTCCTCCTGACTGCTCCACTGACTGCTTCCCAGGGGTAACTTAGAAAAATTTAGCAAAGGACTTCATCAGTCAGGGCTACATTATGAAATTTTGACTCACTGAAGGCAATTTGGCGAGCAGTTTTTCAAAGCTGATTTTCCATTAGGAAGAAGATGGAACGTTGGGAATTAAGTGGGAACAAAACAAACTGGCAAGGATATGTATTACAACTGCTAAATGAAACAAGTAGTAAGTCATCCGGTTTCGCCACAGCCCTTCTCTGTGAAAGCTGCCCTGCCTGTGGACTTTGCTGCCTTTCTGTATTTGTAAACTGCAAATAGGTTTTAAAAACATTATTCTGATAAAGGGTGGATTCACTTTATTCTTGTTCCCTAAGGTCTGACCTAAGGGTTGGACTTAGGAGTAGATTTTCTTAATAAAAACTGTTCAAACATTTCATGATTTAAATATTTATTTAATCCTTCATTTTTAATTAAAATTAAACTGACCTGTTTCACATAGCCTTAGCCTAGTAAAAGGTAAAGTTTACCTTTTATTCAGGTGGCATTAGTGTGAAATATTTGCTTCATCACAAAACAAACTGAGAGAGCAATTTGAAATCAGGTCAAATAAAATCAGCAGTCAGTTTGGATGGTAGTCTTTTCCTCTACCCTTGCATTCTATTTCTGCAGCCTTAAATTTACCACAAGGGAAAAAAAATGTAACAGCAGAGAAAAAGAATAAAAGAGGAAAATAATAAGAAAAAAAGAATACTATGAAAATGTGCAAAACTTTCTGTGACCAAACTGCTGCTGCTGTTAATAACGGACCCAGTGTGTAACTGCTATAGAAGGGGTGCAAGCAAAATGATTTGAGAAGGTCATGGTTCATAAACTCAAATGGCAAAGGATCTAAGCAAGAAACAGAAATGAGTGCTTGCAACCAAGGCAGTAGGGGTGACCAAGCCAACAGGAGAACGCTTGTTCAGTCTAAAACATTCACATTGAATTTAAAGACTACTGAGGGCCTGCTGTGGACTTCCAGTTTTCCATCCCTGGAACATGGAGGAGGAAGTCAACTCTTACAGAAAAGCTTTCATTTATATTAAACCTTGCAGAATGCATAAAATTTCAAGAAAAAATAGAGAAAGAACAGGAAGGAACATTCAAACCTGAAAAGTTTCACAAACACAAGCCTTGGTGGCAGTGGGAGAAGAGCTTTTGTGAGTAGAATGAGGTCTTGAGTGCCAGTGTGAGGAGTTTAAACTTTATTTAGTATGTCCAGAATAGAATTCTACCTCCCCTCCAAACTATTCTTTTCCCAGGGTACCATGGCTCAGAATGTTGCTACCATTCCACCTGTCACTCTGGCCAAAACCTAAGAGCTACCATATTTTACTTTCTTTTTCTCTCAGACCCCAGGGACGGAGTCAGGTTTTGTGTAAATGAATCTCACAAATTGGTGGAGGGTTCTCATTAAGGAAAAAGCTATAAAACTAGCTGCAAACATGAGTATTTATTTTGCATGGCCGTTGCAAGTGGCAGGAAACCCACTTCTGCAGAACTTACATCAAAGCCATGATTGGAATCTGCTGCCTCTACCTTCAGAAATACATTCCAAATCCAACTGCTTCTCCTGACATCCACCGCTACCTCTCCAGACCAAGCCTCCATCAGCCCTGGCATAGATCCCTACAATTCTGGCCCCGTAACTGGCCTCCCTGTGACACTCTTGCCCTGCAGCAATCTATTCCAGACACATCAGGCAGAGCGATCCTTTTAAAATCTGAATCAGATCACATCATCTCTTTCCTCAGAATCCTTCAGTGGCTATCTGTCGTACACAGAATAAAATCCAAAGTTCTTCCTCTGGGCTCCACGGTTGTAGTATATAGCCTCTACTTACTTCTCCGGCAACATCTTCCGCCACTCTTCCCACTGATCACTCCCCTGTAGCCACACTGGCTTCCTTGCTATTCCTTTAACCAGGCAAGCGCTCCACTGCCTTAGGGCCTTTGCATTTGTTTTTCCGTCTGCTTGGATCACCCTTTCCATAAATACTTTCATGTCTCTCCCCGTCACTTTATACAACCTTAGCTCATATGTCACCTTCTGATCACCCTGTCTAAATGTCCACCCTTTAACCTCTATCCCTTTACTTTTCTTTATATTCTTTATCACTGCTTACTTTATTATTTTTTTTTCATGTTATTGTCTATTGTCCCCACTGCATGTAAACTCCATGAAGGCAGAGATTTTACCTGTTTTATTCACTTCTGTTAACCCAAAGCCTAGCAAAGTAGTGCCTTAGAGAATAGTGTAAATCCTTCTCTGGAGGTATATGGCATTCTCCAAAGCCTCCACAATTTTTCAAACCCAGTGTCCAGCATTTACTTTTAAAAAATTCCAGGCATACCAGGAAACAGGACCAAAAGAAAAGAAATAGGCAATAGAAAGAGATCTACAGATGACCCAGCTATTGAAGTTATCAGGCACAAACTAAATTAATATGTTTTAAAAAACCTAGATTAAACATATGAGACATGATGAAGATACACATTCAATATGGTAAAAAGATCTAACATGAGTGCAGTTGGACTCCTAGGGAAAAAGAGAAGAAATAAGGTAGAAAAAATATTTGAAAAGATAATAGCCAAGAATTTTTCAAAAGTGGTATAAAAAAAAAAAATCCATCCACAAACTCAATCAGCTTTCCAAGCCCCTATAGGGATAAACACAAAGAAAACCACAATGAGGCACATCATTGTAACACTGCCAAAAGTGACAGAGAGAACACCTTGAAGAAGGGGGAGGAGGAGGGGAAGGGGGAGAAGGAGAAGAAAAGGAAGCTAGAAAAATAAGGCACTGCCTTCAGAAGAATAACGAGACTGACGAGTTAGGTCACATTGGAAGATATGGCAGAAGAGAGATGGTGGAAGTCAGAAGGCAATGTAATGGCATCTTTAAAGTGCTGAAAGAAAACAGCTGTCTACCTAGAAGTTTCTACCGAGCAGATATATTCTCCAAAGATGAAGGCAAAACAGTAATTTCCAGACAAATAAAATCTGAGAGAATCTGTCATCAACAGACCTGAACTGAAAGAAATATTAAAAGTTTTTCAGACAAAGGGAAAATTATTTCAGACAGATGTACAGAAATGTAGTTGATAACCTCTCTGTGAGCCTTCAATGTGGAAACCAGCTCCTGCAAGGCCTCCTCCCCACACTGGCACTCTGATTTCCTCTGCAGGCCACCCACCCCTTGCCTTGGGGCTCCCATCAAGGCCCTGCTCCCTCTGCACACCCTCATCTCCAGTTGCTGATCCCCTACCTCCACCTGCATTCCAAAGAGTTGCTTCCTGCTTACCCAGTGACTGCAGACCAGCTCCGGCCTGGGCGAAACCAGTGAACTCCTCTACTATCCAGTCAGTAGTCTAAGCTACACCTTCTCCAGCAAGGTCTGAACTCCTTCCATGTTTGTCCTTTCTTGAGTACTCTCTCAGATGTAGGATACTATGTAGATTTTCCTTATACTTTATAGTCACTCTTATCAGGGTGTAATAATTGTTTATTAAGCCTATTAACTTTATTAAACGTCTGCTGTTTAACCCACTGACTGGATTCAGATTAATACAGAGGACTATGTCAAAATGATAAAGGGTCATTCCACCAAAGAGATAGAACAAATTCTAAATTTGAATTCAGCTAGTAATATAACTTCAAATTATACAAAGCAAAAATGGACATAACTAAAAAGAGAAATGAATTAATATATAATTATAATGAGAAATCTAATATCTCTCAGTAATTTATAGAAAAAGCAGAGGTAGCTTCACTAGATGTAGAAGATCTAAACAATACAACTAATGCACTTGATCTAATTGATGTCCAGAGTACTCCAATTAAAGACAACAGAATACACACTCTTTTAAAGGGCACATGGAACATTTACCAAAATTGAATGTATGTCAGCTCATAAAGGACATCTCAGCACATATTGAAGTCATTTAGAGTATGTTCTCCTACCACAGTGGAATTGAGTGAGAAATAGATCATGAAAAGAAAAAATTTCCAAATATTTTGAAAATTAGCAATATAGTTCCAAATTAGGTGTAAACTTGTGAGGTTTTGGACCCATTCTAATTAATGTTCTCTTTGTTTAATGTAGTTTAAAAACATTGCCTTTAAGTTATACTTGGATCTACCATATCAAAATCACAGGCTCATTACTCATATTTTACAAGGTTGCATGTTAATTCAACTTGATCTATGTCCCACTCCCTGTCTTTTATTCACATGTCACACTGAGTGACTTTGCGTATTTCCAAAAAAAAAAAAATCAAATATGCATTTAAAGGACAATGGCTTGCTAAAATTAGGATATTTTAAACATGGCCTGACTTCACCACTTAACCTCTCCATGCCACAGTTTTCTCACATATAAAATAAGAAAGTTTGAACTGGAAGTCTTTAAGAGCTTTCTAACTCTTAACATTTTATGAGTAAGTGAGCTCTAAATATGTACAAATATTTTATTTTAAGAAGTATATATATTAGATTACCAGAAAACACTGTCACAGGCCATTAATTAAGCTAAATGCAAATGTATAGTATTCATTTACATGGATTCTTTTTTTTTCTTTCTTACAAATTTATTTATTTTATTTATTTATTTTTGGCCGTATTGAGTCTTCGTTGCTGCGAGTGGGCTTTTTCTAGTTGCGGTGAGTGGGGGCTACTCTTCATTGTGGTGCGTGGGCTTCTTATTGCTGTGGCTTCTCGTTGTGGAGCATGGGATCTAGGCACGTGGGCTTCAGAAGCTGTGGCACGCAGGCTCAGTAGTTGTGGTGCACAGGCTCTAGAGCGCAGACTCTGTAGTTGTGGCGCACAGGCTTAGTTGCTCTGCATCATTTGGGATCTTCCCAGACCAGGGCTCGAACCCGTGTACCCTGCATTGTCAGGCGGGTTCTTAAGCACTGCACCACCAGGAAAGTCCCCATTTACATGGATTCTTGATTGATCAAAGAAATATGAACAGTCCAAGTCATTTTTTTTCCAGAACAGTGGTTAATTTTTGGACTTTGGGGTGACTGTGAGATGAAAAAGAAGTAAATCTAGGAGATGTTAATGATGATGTGACATACTAATGACAATGTTCAAAATATCCTGGGATTAATCTAGAACGTGCTCATATATGCTCTCAAGATGTTGTTAATGTGAAAGGCCTTTCCTGGAGCAGGTTTCTGGTTATCTAGTCTGACTTGAGCTGTCAGATCTACCACCAGTAAATAATCTGAGCATCAGATATATTTTATTATATATTTTTTCTCTATGTTAATATTATTATTATTAGGCTATATCGGTACGTTTCCTAATAGGTGGGGAGAACTCTCAATGATATACAGAAGGGTTAACACTGATATTACTTTTGCATTTTTCTTGGAGTTCTTAGTAACTAAAATTTGAATGCAGCCTTTGCAGTGTGCAGATAACTTCTTCATATTTATTTGATACTTGGGAGCATAATGATGCATCAGAAAAAACAGGGACATTTAAGCCAGACAGACAAAGGCCACACTTTTCAGTTCTAGTGTGGTTATTTACTTACTCTGAGCCCTCCAAGTATTGGTTTGGGCAAAAAGTGCCTTCGGTTTTTAAGTAAAAATAAAAGACACATTTTAAATTTTCACCAAGAACTTTATTGAACAATGTATTTACCCTTTTTTTCCACTACCTTCTGCCTTTTTTAGGCAACTTCATAATTCCATCTTCCCAAAACTTTTTATCTTTTTGAGCAAAGAACTGTCTAGGTGCCTTTTACAGTCTTCCAGGGAATTGAAATTTTTTCCATTAAGAGAATTTTGTAAAGACTGAAATAAATGGAAATCCGAAGGTGCAATGTCTGGTGAATACGGTGGATGAATCAGAACTTCCCAGCCAAGCTGTAACAGTTCTTGCCTGGTCATCAAAGAAAGATGCGGTCTTGCATTATCCTGATGGAAGATCATGCGTTTTCTGTTGACTTATTCCAGATGCTTTTCTTCAAGTGCTGCTTTCAATTGGTCTAATTTGGAGCAGTACTTGTTGGAATGAATCGTTTGGTTTTCTGGAAGGAGCTCATAATAGAGGACTCCCTTCCCATCCCACCATATATACAACATCACCTTCTTTGGACGAAGACCGGCCTTTGGTGTGGTTAGTGGTGGTTCATTTCACTTGCCCCACGATCTCTTCCATCCCATATTATTGTACAGTATCCACTTTTTATTGCCCATCACAATTTATTTTAAAAACGGGACGCTTTCATTACATTTAAGTAGAAAATCACATGTGCAAATACGGTCAAGAAGGGTATTTTCACTTAACTTATATGGAATCCAGACATCAAAGCAATGAACATAACCAAGCTGGTGCAAAAGCATTTTCAACGCTTGATTTGGATATTTTGAGTATGTTGGCTATCTCCCACGTGGTATAACGTTGACTGTTCTCAATTAATGTCTCAATTTGATCGCTATCAACTTCAGCTGGTCTACCCGACTGTGGAGCATCGTCCAGTGAGGAACCTCCAGCATGAAACTTCACAAACCACTTTTAACATGTTTGATCAGTCACAGCACCTTCTCCATATGCTACACAAATCTTTTTTTGCATTTCCATTGTGTTTTTACCTTTCTTGAAATAAGAAAGCATAATATGCCGAAAATGTTGCTTTTTTCTTCCATCTTCAATATTAAAATAGCTACACAAAAATTCACCAGTTTTGATAAGTTTTTTTTTAAATGCATGCTGATATGACAGCTGTCACGATACAGTCGAACAAAATAGTTTCGAATGAAGTTAAAGACAGCTAAGCCCTACTAGAGCCATCTTACGGAAAAAACCAAACAAACCTTTTGGCCAACCCAGTAGTTACTTAATGTTTCTGTGGATGCTTTTGACTGCAGGCAACTGAAATCCAGATAGAAACTAGCTTAAATGAAAAAGGAATCTGTAGTCTTTTAATTGAAAAAGTCTAGAGAGGGCAGCTGTCAGGGTCTCTCTCGCCGTCCCTCTGTGACTGTTTCGGCTCTGCCCTCCTCTGTGTGACCTTCTTCCTCTGACTGGTAGGGGATGGATGTAGCAGTTTCAGGCATCACACTTGAGCATCCTAGTATAGCCTTACCAGTTATTAATGTATTAGAGTATTTTGGTACCAGTTGATAAGTACCTGCTAAGTGCCCCCAACATCCAGCTGCTGCAGCATCACACCCCAGGACTTTCCCACAGTCTAGCACCTAAGGGGGTGATATAGGGCACAACAGGGAACTCCAGACCCTGCTTCAGTATTATGTCCAGCATTCATACTGATTACCCTCCTGGCACATATCACCATTTGGAGGAAGA
>NW_006777583.1:4722559-4732338 GCF_000442215.2 Lipotes vexillifer | reverse complement strand
CTTTCCCTATGGCTTTGTGTATGAGCAAGAAAACTTCCTTCTCAGAAGTTCCCTAGTTCACTGTCCCCCATTTCCCTTTGCCCATACTGGATAATGTGTTCATTTTCTGACCAGTTTCTATGGCTAGGGGAATGTCATGCCCTTATTAGCTTAGAATAGAGTTCAAAAATGGAAAAATGGGATAGGCTCACCCTTAAAGTTAGAGGAAGGGATGACTTCCTTGCTGGGTGCAAAAGGGGTGGATATCAGAATAAAATTCAGAATATAATTGAGAAGGGGGAAATGGCTAATAGAAAGGCAGCCATCAGTGCCTGCTCTTTTAGTCTCAGTATCATCAGCTATAAAATGGTGTTAATGTTATCTACTTCACAACAAGGTAGTAGGGATTAAATGAGGTCATATGGTACATTACTTAGAACAGAGTTTTGTTCATTGATTCATATTAGGTGCTCAACAAATAGTTACCAACAATACAAACAATAATAATGATTTGCTGTTGTCAAGGACTCTGAAGGGTCTGAGATTTCACACCATTTGCAAGCTTAACAAGTTAGCCTGCCATAGTTTAATGGATCTTGGCCAAAGATACAACACCTCTAGGTCAGAAATAAAGAATTTTCACTCCTGGCATTAACAGTAGCCAGAGTATCAGCATTTTCTGTTCCAGTTCCTTGAGCCCCAGTTCCCACGTCGTGATTCTAAGAAGGCCAGGTGACACCTCGAAATGCAGTGAGTGACATTATAAGGGAGAAACTCTGAGCTTAGGGAAGCCAAATATTTTATAAAGGCAGTAAGCATGCCTGTTCTTTGCTCCAGAGGGAGACATGATCTTTGTCTTCCAAGGCTGTTCTCTGTATAAACATTCTTGAAAAGATATATCAGAACAAAAGCAGCCTGTGCCACTATTCACAAGACATGCAGAAATTCAAGAGTCCCCATGGAGAATTATCTCCCAACAGTTGTTTGCTGGCAAATGGGTAAAAATGTTTAAATATTTTTCCTTAGCAGACAAGTTTAATTTTTCTTACTTGAAGCATTTGACTAATATTCTTTTAATGTAAGATTTGCCATGTGTGTAATATGTTGGTGGGGGACCAAATGTTCCTGGGCCCTTATATGAGAAGTCTTAATAGATGAAGTGAAACTTATTATGTATAATCATTATCCATGTCCACTCACAGTTTAGTGTACACTGATAACTGGGCAACTTTAACTGGGATGCCTTAAAAATAACACAGGTTAGTATAAATTCTACCATATCCCTGTAAAACCCAGCACAACTCTCATCTGCAACAAGATAATGTCTCCTCACTTTAAATTAAGTGGACAGGCATTGGTTCAATATGGCAGAGTAGAAGGATATGTTCTCACTCTGTCTTGCAAGAGCACCGGAATCACAACTAACTGCTGAACAATCATCCACAGGAAGACACTGGAATTCACCAAAATGATACCCCACATCCAAAGACAAAGGAGAAGCCACAATGAGATGGTAGAAGGGGCACAATCACAATAAAATCAAATCCCATAACTGCTGGGTGGGTGACTCACTAACTGAAGAACACTTATACCACAGAAGTCCACCCACTGGAGTGAAGGTTCTGAGCCCCATGTCAGGCTTCCCAACCTAGGGGTCCGGCAACAGGAGGAGGAATTTGCAGAAAATCAGACTTTGAAGGCTAGCGGGATTTGACTGCAGGACTTCGACAGGACTAGGGGAAACAGAGACTCCAACTCCACTCTTGGAGGGCACACACAAAGTAGTGTGCGCATCAGGGACCCATGGGAAGGAGCAGGGACCCCATAGGAGACTCAACCAGACCTACCTGCTAGTGTTGGAGGGTCTCCTGCAGAGGCGGGTGGTGGCTGTGTCTCACCATGAGGACAAGGACACTGGCAGCAGAAGTTCCGGGAAATACTCCTTGGTGTGAGCCCTCCCAGAGTCCGCCATTAGCTCCACCAAAGAGCCTGGGGTACGCTCCAGTGTTGGGTCGCCTCAGGCCAAACAACCAACAGGGAGGGAACCCAGCCCTACCCATCAGCAGACAAGCAGATTAAAGTTTTACTGAGCTCTGCCCACCAGAGCAACAGCGACCTCTACCCACCACCTGTCCCCCCCATCAGGAAACTTGCACAACCTTCTTAGATAGGCTCAACTACCAGAGGGCAGACAGCAGAAGCAAGAAGAACTACAGTCCTGCAGCCTGTGGAACAAAAACCACATTCACAGAAAGACAGACAAGATGAAAAGGCAGAGGGCTATGTACCAGATGAAAGAACAAGATAAAACCCCAGAAAAACAACTGAATGAAGTAGAGATAGGCAACCTTCCAGAAAAAGAATTCAGAATAATGATAGGGAAGATGATCCAGGACGTCGGAAAAAGAATGGAGACAAAGATCCAGAAGATGCAAGAAATGTTAAACAAAGACCTAGAAGAATTAAAGGACAAACAAACAGAGATGAACAATACAATAACTGAAATGAAAAATACACTGGAAGGAATCAATAGCAGAATAACTGAGGCAGAAGAATGGATAAGTGACCTGGAAGACAGAATGGTGGAATTTACTGCTGTGGAACAGAATAAAGAAAAAGGATGAAAAGAAATGAAGACAGCCTAAGAGACCTCTGGGACAACATTAAATGCACCAACATTCGTATTATAGGGGTCCCAGAAGGAAAAGAGAGAGAGAAAGGACCCAAGAAAATATTTGAAGAGATTATAGTTGAAAACTCCCCTGATATGGGAAAGGAAATAACCACCGAAGTCCAGGAAGCGCAGAGAGTCCCATACAGGATAAACCCAAGGAGAAACATGCTGAAACACATAGTAATCAAATTGGCAAAAATTAAAGACAAAGAAAAATTATTGAAAGCAGCAAGGGAAGAACGACATACAAGGGAACTCCCATAAGGTTAACGGCTGATTTCGCAGCAGAAACTCTACAAGCCAGAAGGGAGTGGCATGACATATTCAAAGTGATGAAAGGGAAGAACCTACAACCAACATTACTCTACACGGCAAGGATCTCATTCAGATTCGATGGAGAAATCAAAAGCTTTACAGACAAGCAAAAGCTAAGAGAATTCAGCACCACCAAACCAGCTCTACAGCAAATGCTAAAGGAACTTCTCTAAGTGGGAAACGCAAGAGAAGAAAAGGACCTCAAAAACAAACCCATAACAAGAAAATGGTAATAGGAACATACATATCGATAATTACCTTAAACGTGAATGGATTAAATGCTCCCAGCAAAAGACACAGGCTCACTGAGTGGATACAAAAACAAGACCCGTATATATGCTGTCTACAAGAGACCCACTTCAGACCTAGGGACACATTCAGACTGAAAGTGAGGGGATGGAAAAAGATATTCCATGCAAATGGAAATCAAAAGAAAGCTGGAGTAGCAATACTCATATCAGATAAAATAGACTTTAAAATAAAGATTGTTACAAGAGACAAGGAAGGACACTACACAATGATCAAGGGATCAATCCAAGAAGAAGATATAACAATTATAAATATATATGCACCCACAGAGGAGCAGCTCAATACATAAGGCAACTGCTAACAGCTGTAAAAAAGGAAATTGACAGTAACACAATCACAGTGGGGGACTTTAACACCTCACTTACACCAGTGGACAGATCATCCAAACAGAAAATTAATAATGAAACACAAACTTTAAATGACATAATAGACCAGATAGATTTAATTGATATTTATAGGACATTCCATCCAAAAACAGCAGATTACACTTTCTTCTCAAGTGCACACAGAACATTCTCCAGGATAGATCATGTCTTGTGTCACAAATCGAGCCTTAGTAAATTCAAGAAAATTGAAATCATATCAAGCATCGTTTCTGACCAGAGTGCTATGAGATTAGGAATCAATTACAGGGGAAAAAATGTAAAAAAAACAAACACATGGAGGCTAAACACTACGTTACTAAATAACCAAGAGATCACTGAAGAAATCAAAGAGGAAATCAAAAAATACCTAGAGACAAATGACAATGAAAACACTATGATCCAAAACCTGTGGGATGCAGCAAAGCAGTTTTAAGAGGGAATTTTATAGCAATACAATCCTACCTCAAGAAACAAGAAACATCTCAAATAAACCATCTAACCTTACACCTAAAGGAACTAGAGAAAGAAGAACAAACAGAACCCAAAGTTAGTAGAAGGAAAGAAATCATAAAGATCAGAGCAGAAATAAATGAAATAGAAACAAAGAAAACCATAGCAAAGATCATTAAAACTAAAAGCTGGTTCTTTGAGAAGATAAACAAAATTGATAAACCATTAGCCAGACTCTTCAAGAAAAAGAGGGAGAGGACTCAAATCAATAAAGTTAGAAATGAGAAAGGAGGCATTAAAACAGACACCACAGAAATACAAAGCATCCTAAGAGACCACTACAAGCAACTCTATGCCAATAAAGTAGACAACCTGGAAGAAATGGACAAATTCTTAGAAAGGTATAACCTTCCAAGACTGAACCAGGAAGAAATAGAAAATATGAACAGACCAATCACAAGTAATGAAACTGAAAAATCGAAAAGTGATTAAAATTGAAAGCGATTAAAAATCTTCCAAGAAACAAAAGTCCAGGACCAGATGGCTTCACAAGTGAATTCTATCAAACATTTAGAGAAGAGCTAACACCCATCCTTCTCAAACTCTTCCAAAAAATTCCAGAGGAGGGAACACTCCCAAACTCATTCTATGAGGCCAGCATCACCCTGATACCAAAACCAGACAAAGATACTACAAAAAAAGAAAATTAAAGACCAATATCACTGATGAATATAGATGCAAAAATCCTCAACAAAATACTAGCAAGCAGAATCCAACAACACTTTAAAAGGATCATACACCATGATCAAGAGGGATTTGTCCCAGGGATGCAAGGATTCTTCAGTATACGCAAATCAATGTGATACACCACACTAACACATTGAAGAAGAAAAATCATATGATCATCTCAATAGATGCAGAGAAAGCTTTTACAAAATTCAGCACCCGTTTAGGATAAAAACTCTCCAGAAAGTGGGCATAGAGGGAACCTACCTCCACTTAATAAAGGCCATATATGACAAACCCACAGCAAACATTGTTCTCAATGGTGAAAAACTGAAAGCATTCCCTCTAAGATCAGGAACAAGACAAGGATGTCCACTCTCACCAGTATTATTCAACATAGTTTTGGAAGTCCTAACCACAGCAATCAGAGAAGAAAAAGGAATAAAAGGAATACAAATTGGAAAAGAAGAAGTAAAACTGTCACTGTTTGCAGATGACATGATACTATAGATAGAGAATCCTAAAGATGCCACCAGAAAACTACTAGAGCCAATCAATGAATTTGGTAAAGTTTCAGGATATAAAATTAATGCACAGAAATCTCTTGCATTCCTATACACTAATGATGAAAAATCTGAAAGAGAAATTAAGGAAACACTCCCATTTACCATTGCAAGAAAAAGAATAAAATTCCTAGGAATAAACCTACCTAGGGAGACAGAAGACCTCTATGCAGAAAACTATAAGACACTGATGAAAGAAATTAAAGATGATACAAACAGATGGAGAGATATACCATGTTTTTGGATTGGAAGAATCAATATTGTGAAAATGACTGTACTACCCAAAGCAACCTACAGATTCATCGCAATCCCTATCAAATTACCAATGGCATTTTTTTTACAGAACTAGAACAAAAAAATCTTATAATTTGTATGGAGACACAAAAGATGCTGAATAGCCAAAGTGGTCTTGAGGGAAAACAATGGAGCTGGAGGAATCAGACTCCCTGACTTCAGACTCTACTACAAAGCTACAGTAATCAAGACAATATGGTACTGGCACAAAAACAGAAATAGAGATCAATGGAACAGGATAGAAAGCCCAGAGATAAACCCATGCACCTGTGGTCAACTAACCTATGACAAAGGAGGCAAGGATATACAACGGAGAAAAGACAGTCTCTTCAGTAAGTGGTGCTGGGAAAACTGGACAGCTACATGTAAAAGAATGAAATTAGAATGCTCCCTAACACCACACACAAAAATAAACTCAAAATGGATTAGAGACCTAAATGTAAGACCAGACACTATCAAACTCTTAGAGGAAAACATAGGAAGAACACTGTTAGACATAAATCACAGCAAGATCTTTTTTGATCCACCTCCTAGAGTAATGGAAATAAAAACAAAAATAAACAAATGGGACCTAATGAAACATAAAACCTTTTTCACAACAAAGGAAACTATAAACAGGATGAAAAGACAACCCTCAGAATGGGAGAAGATATTTGCACATGAATCAACTGACAAAGGATTAATCTCCAAAATATATAGATAGCTCATGCAGCTCAGTATTAAGAAAACAAACAACCTAATCCAAATATGTGCAGAAGACCTAAATAGACATTTCTCCAAAGAAGCCATACAGATGTCCAAGAAGCATATGAAAAGCTGCTCAACATCATTAATTATTAGAGAAATGCAAATCAAAACTACAATGAGGTATCACCTCACACCAATTAGAGTGGCCATCATCAGAAAATCTACAAACAACAAATGGTGGAGAGGGTGTGGAGAAAAGGGAACCCTCTTGCACTGTTGGTGGGAATGTAAATTGATACAGCCCCTATGGAGGTTCCTTAAAAAACTAAGAATTACCATGTGACCCAGCAATCCCACTACTGGGCATATACCCAGAGGAAACCATAAATCAAAACGACACATGCACCCCAGTGTTCATTGTAGCACTATTTACAATAGCCAGGCCATAGAAGCAAACTAAATGCCCATTGACAGACGAATGGATAAAGAAGATGTGGTACATATATACAGTGGAATATACTCAGCCATGAAAAGGAACGAAATTGTGGCATTTGTAGAGATGTGGATGGATCTAGAGACTGTCATACAGAGTGAAGTAAGTCAGAAAGAGAAAAACAAATATATATTAACGCATATATGTGGAACCTAGAAAAATGGTACAGATGAACCGGTTTGCAGGGCAGAAATAGAGACACAGATGTAGAGAACAAACTTATGGACACCAAGGGTGGGGGTCGGTGGTGGTGGTGTGATGAATTGGGAGATTGGGATTGACATATATACACTAATATGTATAAAATGGAAAACTAATAAGAACCTGCTGTATAAAAAAATAAATAAAATAAAATTCAAAAGAAAACAGAAGGAAAAATAAATTAATATATTAAGTGGACATTTAAGGTCTTGGAAAAATATGGAGAAAGGGGGATTGGGGTTGTCTGGGAAAAGAGAGAAGGGCTAAGAATGTACAACAGGAAGTGATCCATAGCTACTCAACTCTGTTATTTAGCCATACACAAAGAGATATAAAATTTTCTCTAAATGTATAGCAATACTGGCTCTCCCCTCAAGTATCACGACATAAGCTGAACTTTGCTTCATCAATTCCAGTGTGTAGGACTCCAGTGGACTTTGGAATCAAACAAGACGTTCCAGCCTCTGCTGCTGACTAGCTTTGTGAGTGTCCACAAGTTTCACATTTTTGCTTCTTAACTGGAAAGTAGATATAATAATAGCACCTACCTCATAGGGCCATTATGAAGAGTAAATTCTGAAAATTTACTCTTTAGCACAGAGTCCAGTATACATTGTCAGTAAATGGTAGCTGATATACTTGTTGAAAAAATTTTAGTGATGATAGTCTTAATGATATATGAAAAACTATATATATCCTGTCCTCTATCCATATTCCTCATACATGTGTGACAAAAGCCATTTTATAAACCAACTACACATGATGAGTGTAGACTGGTCATCTAAATGATGAGGCATCCCAGAGACTCAGTGCCGCCTCCAGGCCACCATGTGGTGTCTCTGGGTAATGTTCATCTGTCCATTTCCTGTACTCTGTGCAGTCATAGAGCCTGTTCGTAGCTCCAGAAGATGGGTGTAAGATGCAATAGTTAAATTTCAGAATATTCTTTATGCATTCTGGTTCTACTTTTTTTATTGAATGATAGTTGATATACCATGTTGTATAAGTTTCAGGTGTACAACATAGTGACTCACAATTTTCAAGGTTATATTCCATTTATAGTTATTATAAAATATTGGCTGTATTCACTGTGCTGCACAATATATCCTTGTAGCTCATTTATTTTATGCATAGTAGTTTATATCTCTTAATCCCCTATCCCTGTCTTTCTCCTCCCCCCTTCCCTGTCTATATCTGTCTCTCTTTTTTTTCTTATATTCACTAGTTTGTTTTATTTTTTAGATTCCACATGTAAGTGATATCACACATTACTGTCTTTGTCTGACCTATTTGACTAAGCATAATACCCTCCAAGTCCACCCATGTTGCTGCAAATTTTTATTCTTTTTAATACATATATATATATATATATATACACATCACATTTTCTTCATCCATTCATCTGTTGATGGACACTTAGGTTGCTTCCATATCTTGGCAATTGTAAATATTGCTGCTATGATCATGGGGGGTGCATGTATCTTGAATTAGTGTCTTGGGGTTTTGGGGGGCATATGTACCCAGGAGTGGAATGGTTCCACTTTTTGACTGTAAACTAATCAACACCTCAACAAGAAGTTCTAATAGTTAAATAAATTATGTTTATAAATTTCTAACTAGCACCGTTTCTGGCACATTTTACACATTCAATAATTATTTATTCTTTCTTTTTCTCTCTGTTGTATTAAGGTGGATGAGGTATTTTCTCCAAGTGGTTGTCAACTGACACTTTTGGGATCTAGAAGGAGCAACTCGTTCAGCAAATCTTAAAGTCCTTAAATTTTAGTGAGCATCAGAATCACTCAGGGAGTTTGTCAAAAATGCAGAATTCCCAGGCCCCATCCACAAAATTTTTGAATGAATAAATCTGAGGTGGTGCCCAGTAATCTGCATTTTTAACAAACTCTCCAGGGGATTCTTCTGGTGTCAGGGATGCATGGACCACACTTTGAGAAATATTTCCTCAAACGTACCAAACTGTTTTGGGCTCAATTATCTATCTAATATTACTTATTTCTATTTCTCTTTTACTATATTACACCATAAAAATTTGCTTTGTGGAATGAGGTATATAGAACAGTGGTAGAGAAGACCAAATAGGGTGAGGGAGGGCAACTCTTCTGTTTCCACCCCAGAGCACTTATTTGTCAAACCTAGAGTTGACACTACAAATAAAAAGTGAATTTTCCACTAATTAGGAGACTCTGTCTTGGTTTGAGAGAAGAGAAATGGAGAAATTTTCTAACTTTAAGGGTACAGAAACACATGAAAGAAAAAGGGTATCAAAGAATAATGAAAGGGGTTTTTATTAAGTAAAAAGAACACCATCCATTAATGTGGTTGGTCAGTGAGGATTCAGGTTATTATACAGCTAAATACAGAAGTGGTTTATATGTTTTCAGTAACGAAAACAGACCCTCACGTTCTAATTATGTTAGTTAATATCTGCTGAACTTGAGAAGAGAAAAATCACATGAGGATAAAATTGATAATAAATACTCCGCACTCTTCCATGGTATTGTATTGCACATGGAAATACCTGATCGGGGGTGGCTGTCAGTTTTTCCCTATAACACAGGCCTGGGGACAAGTGGGTATTGTGGCGTGTTCCCAGCTGGCTATTTCTAAGAAATGAAAGATTTCTGTGACAGAGACTCTGTGTTCCTGCAGGCACTTCCCTATTCATTATTCAGATCCATACAAATCCCTGGAACAGGTTCAGC
>NW_006777583.1:4681733-4722474 GCF_000442215.2 Lipotes vexillifer | reverse complement strand
GTTCAGCAGCAGAAGTTCCTTTGCTTCAGGACAGTGAGGTATAAATAGTTTTGTAAGATTGAACGCCTAGATCATCTCATAATATTGAGAACATTGGAAGGTAACTGTGAATCAGGTTTCAAGCTGTTGTACCATTTCTTGAAAAAAAAAAAAGTATATTTTAATTTATCTCTCAAAGGTCTAATGAATTTAATTGCTCCTATTTTGAGCCTGGCTTCAAACAGTACACCCAATTAACCTGGCTGTATTTAAAGGAGGAGGAAAAATCATCAAATCAAATTAAAAGGCAACACTCAGAGATACAAAACTGAAAACAGTGTTACTCTTTATCGAGTCATTATTTGAGAGGAGTTGTGTGACCTGGAGGCCTGAAATCTCCAGGCCACCCTAAATTTGGAGGTGAACATGGACACAGTAAAATGGAATGGTTGACTTTCTTCACCAGGAGGAGGAAGCTGATCTACAGGCCAGAGAAGGGAGAAGAACCTTTCTTCTCTGTCTCTGACGTAGGCAACGTCACACCCCAACACCTTCCTAGGAAAGAAAAGCCTTCTTCCACCACCTTCCCAAATTCTATCACAAGGGACGTGATAGATGCTATGAGAGATGCTGATCCAAAAGCTTTCCTACAGTATTTTTAAATGAAACAGAACACCGTTTACCAATTATTTTCGGTCTGTAAGACAACTGTGACTTACTGTACATACCTCTTTTCCCTTGCCCTTACTTAGATATAGCTGTCCAGCTATCTGTCCATCTCTTCCCTCCCACTCTCAGACTCACTGTTCAGAGATCACTTCCCCAACCCTTTCCACCATGGTCACTGACTTGTCTCACTTCATATTCCCTCTGTACAGAAATTATCAAAGGAGATTGATGAAACACAGAAAGCCGTAACTGCATCTTTAAGATGCATCACAATTTCTCTGTGCGTTTGTGAAAAGCACTGGGTTGGAGAAAACCAGATGACAATAACCAGCTGATACTTTAGGAGCACTTATCATGTGCCTGGCCTTGTTCTAATTTAAATACTTCATCCTCATGTTGGCCTATGTCTATTATATCCATTTTACGAAGAAGTAAATCAAGGAGGAGAAAGGATAGATGACTTGGCCCAAGGTCACAGTTCACAAGGCTTGGAGCCAGGATTGGAATGCAGGCAGTATGGCTGTAGAACCTCTGCCATTAGCCACTATCTAACCAACAGTGTGCAGTCAACCCCCATTCTCCTGGCCAGACCTTCAGTGGACCATGTGACTTGAATAAAAGTGGGGAAGAGGAGGCACTGCTGCTGTCAGTCAGAGTCAGGAGGACCAGCCTCACCCCCAGCTGGAGAACCCTCAGAGGGAGCTGACAATAATGTTATGTGAGCCCCCTCAGACCTGGGCTCTGGAAAACAGGCCTCCTTCTTTCCTGCAGCCACAGGACGCTAAAGATCAATTGACATCGTGCCGAGCAGACTGTCTCTGAGAAAAGGGAAAAGTTTCATTTCCCCTTTAGGTATCAAGACCCCCATCACACGTGTTGGTGGGGAGGGAGGCCACTGTCTTCTGTCCTGGCTCTGTGGTCTTGAGCCTGCTCAGCCTCATTCCCTAAAGCAGAGGTGCCAGAGCTCCCCTCCACCACCCCTCTGGTTGGACGGAGGTCCTGAGCTGTGAGGATTTGGTGCAGATGGAGGGGTTTTCTCCCGTGAGCAAACAGGACCCTCAGGGCCCCGGGGGTGGCAGTGGGAGGTGTTCACCTGAGAGAAGGAAGACACACTTCTGTTAGGGCCTGGTCCAGCGTGGCCCCTGGGCACTCACACAGCGAGCGACACTCACGGGCATCTTTCCTGTAGTCTACTCACTGGGCAGCCCCTTCTTTAGTGTATCCCAGGATCAGATTCCAGGTGCAGAAGAGTATGTAAATTGTACCTGTTTTAATCACTTCAGTTATATATATAAACTCTCAGAAAAATCGCCAGATATTGTCTTCCTTTCTCTTTTTCCTTTCTCTTCTCCTGTTTTTCTCCCACACGATGAAAGCACAGAGTATCTTCTGCGATTTTCGACAGCAGTTCACTTTGCTTTTTCCCCTCCACTGTTTTTTCATAATAGTGTTTCCAGTAATTTCTAAACGTCAACATAATGCGAAGCTTGCTTATCTTTGACAAGTAGAAAACCACTTTTAGAGAAACAAAAGTGCATACTTATGTTTACATATGTTTGCAATAACATGGAAAAAATAGGTGAAAAGAATACACCCCAGGCCATGAACATTGGTTATCTTGGAAAGGGGGGTAGAAATAGGGGGGTAATGGAGGCAGTTTATATTACTGTTTTCCTTATACATATTTTTATTGTTTCACTTGTCAGAGTAAACATATTTTTTTTTTTTGTAAATTAAAACAGAGAACATTTTTTTTGTGTGTGTGTGTTATGCGGGCCTCTCACTGTTGTGGCCTCTCCCGTTGCGGAGCACAGGCTCCAGACACGCAGGCTCAGCGGCCATGGCTCATGGGCCCAGCTGCTCCGCGGCATGTGGGATCCTCCCGGACCGGGTCACAAACCCATGTCCCCTGCATCGGCAGGCGGACTCTCAACCACTGCACCACCAGGGAAGCCCCCTAGAGAACATTTTAAGAGGAAAAAGTGGACTTCCACTTCTAGAAAGATGGAGTAGACATACTTTTCTTTATTCCTCCCACTAAGTGCAACTAAGAACCCTAGACATTATATATAAAAACAAAAATTAAAATAATCTGAAAGGTGGCGAGAGAAGGCAGACCGTCCACGGACAGAGGAACCCACAGAACAACTTGGTGTTTAATTCTCTGGGTTCTCCTTCTGCCTCCTTTATCCCTGACTTGGAGCTAAAGAAGCTAGCCACCCAGGAAAGCCAGTGGTTGCAGACACAAGAAAAGCCCAACAAAAGCCAGCACTCTCTAACCAAAGGACCCGGAAAAGGGCAGCCTAGTAAGACAGAAACCCTGTAGATAATAACCACTCTCCTCTAGCCAGACACCCAGCCAAAGTTAAGTGGGGAGCCTAGACTTCTACCCTCAGCAGGCTGGAAGGAGATGGTGTCAGAAAAGGCCAGGTCGGAAGCCATCCCTGTCTGACAGTAACAGGCCCCTCCCTTGGCCGGTGTCAGGTGAGAGCATGCGGGGGCCTGGCAGGGTCAGTAACAAGGCACTCCTCCTCCTCCTTCCCACCGGGGTGGCATCAGGGAGTCAGTCACCACCACCCAGTGGTAATGAGACTCCCTCCCTCCCCAGTCAGTATCAGTGGAGCAAGGGACTTCCAACCCCTCCCAGCCAGGGAAGTACCCACGGAGGCCTAGTGAGAGCCAGAACTCCGTCCCTGCCTAGCTGTAACTTCTATCACACCAATTTTTTAAAGCTGTGAGGGGCTTCCCTGGTGGTGCAGTGGTTGAGAGTCCGCCTGCCGATGCAGGGGACACGGGTTCGTGCCCCGGTCTGGGAGGATCCCACATGCCGCGGAGCGGCTGGGCCCGTGAGCCATGGCCGCTGAGCCTGCGCGTCCGGAGCCTGTGCTCCGCAACGGGAGAGGCCACAACAGTGAGAGGCCCGCATACCGCAAAAAAAAAAAAAAAAAAAAGAAAAAAAAAGCTGTGAGACTCAAAATAAGCAGTGAGAAGTTGTATGTTTACTTGACTAATGAACTACTAATTAGCACTTCATTAAATCTGGTGCCTTGGATGTTTGAAATATCTGGTTTCCTCTTTGTTCCCAAAACTTGAATGTTTAAAAAATTTACATAAAACAAGAATATATTCTAATTTGTCTTAAAAGTTCAAAGTATGTAGAGGTATACAGAAGAAGAAGACAGTCATGGCTAGCAGTTTGCTATATGTCCTTCCAGATGATTTTATATCCATTTGTATAAATACACATATATATATTTATAGATCTACAGATAGAAAAATGTCCATTGAAAATTTTAATGTAAGTGGAATTAGGTTTTATGGGTTGTTTTACTACTTTAAAAAAACTTTTTAAAAACTTAGCACAATGTCATGGAGACCTTTACATACTAGTACATGATAGTTACATGTCAGTACAGTTTTTTTCTCCACTGTTGTGAATATATCACATGCATATATCATAACTCCATCATTACTATAATGAATATCTTTGTATTCTTTGGGCACATATATATATTTTTCTAAGGAAACTAGCTAGATGTTTAATTTCTGGTTTGAAAATCATGCACATTTAAAATGTTTGACCCATACGGCCACGCTGCCACCAGTAACGCCTGTACCACTATGTACTCCCAGCGTTGTGTGACCCTCGTGTCCCTGTATCTGGGACCCAGCGTCTGTGATCCGGGAACACTTGCCTTCTCCAGCAGTGTCCTCTATCAGCCAACCCTGTCTTCTCGCTGTCTTTCAGGGAATTTTCAAAATGTCTAGTCCATTAGTGGCAGTCCTTGTTTTTTAGCATGACTTTATTATTTATTTTTAAAATATGTATCCTGTTAATTGAAAAGATTTAGAGAGGTAGGTATGTGTGCTCAGTCTGACATCTTGTTCTGATCTTTCAGCTCTGCATAAGGGAAGATGAGTGGTTCAGAACTGTCACAAGGGAAAGACTTGCTAAGAATCTTTACATAGAAACTCTCTAGGAAATTTTCCTCTTTTGGAAATCTCTGACCCTGAAATTTGCCAGTGGGCTCTGTGAAACATCATCTGTCACGCCAGTTTTTTTTTTGGTTGAATGCGTGGGTCATGGGGGCAGAGGACATAGATTTTTATATCATCCTAATGGATTAATGGCTCGAAGTCAAATCCTGGCAGAGTATCAAAGACTTACATCAGAAGTGCAAGGGTGAAAGTTCCCTCTCTTGAAAATGTATAATTTGGGACTTGTTTTTTAAACGTTGAATATATTTATCATTTTCTTTTAATCTAAGAAATCAAAAGAAAACCACATGGTGCCAAAGTAGGAAAGAAAGCCTCCAAAGAACACAATAATTTTGGAAGCAATAAAAATCTACTTTAAAAGATTTGCTTCTTTTGAAGAGCAGCTCAATGACCTCATGTTTCATATCACATTCTCAAATCTGAACGTTTGTATTCTGTCTGCTTAAAAGTCCTGTACGGGAGTCCAAGCAAATGCTTTGTTCAGCTGCTTTGTGCCCTGAGCTGCATCTGCTGTGACAGGATTTCACCTGCTTCAGTTGGCAGGAAGGTTTCTGGCCACAAACTCCACACTCAGGGCTGGATCTCAGCAACGTTGTGAAGTAAAGAGAGTTTTTTTTAGCCCCCAGCTTCCCAGTTTGAGCAATCTTTGTCTTCTTTCTCTGCATTTTCTTCTGTCTCCTGTTAAAAAACTTTGGTTCTTTGTTAGATTTAGGTGCAAATAACTGACAATAGCTTAAACTTTTACCCCTTTAAAAGTACTTGCATTTGATCATTGGTGCTGTAACTGTGGCATCCTGGTGTCAGCAAGCAGGTGAGGGGCAGGTGAAGCAGGACTCTGTGGGCACCAAGGCCTTCCAAATCCCACATAGTGAGGGGGAGGCTCTTTCATCTGCTCGCCGGGGTGCCATTTCTCTTCTCACCAGGACTCTCATCCCGCTGCGGCCAACAGGTAATACTTTTGTGCCTCTTCTGTTCAAAGGAGAGTCAAAAGTCAGCAGGGCTTCATATAGTAACTGCTTCAGTATGAGCCCCTTGGAGGCCTCCAGTGGAGGGAATTGGTGAGAGTAGGTGGGGCTCTGGCCCCTCCCCAACCCTGTTCTTCAAGCAAAGCAATTATTTTTTCCTTTTCTTCAGTGTAAAATGTTTGAAAATGGGGTTCTGTGGCCAAAAGAAAGATAGAAAACAACAGTGAAGGAGAAAAAGTTCTCTGGAATGGGAAAGATCTGGGCTCTAATTCCTGCTTCCTGAAGCTCAGGTGAATTCAATATGCAGTGGCTGATATGAATGAGTCTCAGTGCCACGTCTGGCCAAAGGAGATTGTGCCCTGCAGCCACATCCCAGCTCAGGACACACATTTGTAGAGAGAGGATCTCTTCACTCCATTCTTGGGGCAGGAAAGATAATATACATGAGAGGGACATTTTCAGTAAACATGGAAAACCAGACTGTGGTAAATGACATGTGATATTTTCACTAACTCTCCAAGCCTCAGTTTCCTCATCTGTAAGATGGGAGTGATGACAGCAACCTCATAGGGTTGTTGTGAGGACTGAGTAACGAGTAACATGCAAAGCTCTCTGTCCAGTGTTTGGCCCACAATCAGTGTAAGTGCCAGCTATTACCATTAAGTATATGCTGTTCTATTTCACTCTCCAGTCTCTTCATGTGGGACCATGTGTCTCCCAGCTGGACAGGAAGTGTTTGGATGGCATTATACTTCTTATCCTATATTTTTAAACTTCCATGTCCCTACAACACCTAGCGCAGGGTCTGGCATATCATGGGGTTCTCCACAAAAACCTGTCAGTTGAGTCATTAATATTGCAGCTGAGATCATCGACTCTTTTTTCTTCTGCAGTCCATGAAATTGTGTCACCTCGGCTGCCCTCATTTCTGTTTGTTCTTTATATATAGAATGTTACCTTTACTTCTACCTTTACTTTTGATTTTTTTTTAGAAAAAGAAGTTTCTCCTGTTTCATGCTTTGGTCTACCTACATGAAAATGTAAAGGGAAAAAAAGGGATAAAAATCAACTTCTGTGTTTTTTTAAATGTACTTTTAAGTCAACTCAATAAGAGCTTATATTTTCTGCTCTTAAACTACAGGATATTGGAAGAATCTTTTTGCTTTATACTCTCCTCTTGTAAAAAGAGGAGAAAAACATGTTCTTGAGTGCTGCGGAGACTGTCTTGTTTTTATAAGATTAGAGAGGGAAACATCAATAAAGATGAACTGCATAAAGTGTATTCAGTAGTAGGGACATGAAGAGGATTACATTCTCTTCCATCATTGGGTGGATTTTAAGTTAAAAATAGATCTGATATAAGGTTAACTTTGTAATTTATGAGGTGGCAAAGTAAACGGTTTAAGTTTTTAAAATATGAATCGTAAACATTGTAGCTAATACTGAATAACAAAAGAGTTTTCTTATTTAATGTACGCTTTAAAAACAAATAGGAATAAAATGCTATAGTTACTCCAGAATACAGTTGGGTAGTTTCTTTAATACTAAACATGCACTTATCACATGACCCAGCAATTGTACTTTGGGGCATTTATCCCAGAGAAATGAAAACTTATGTTTACACAAAAATTTGTACATGAATATTCACTGCAGCTTTATCCATAATAACCCCAAACTGGTAACAGCCCAAGTGTCCTGCAGTGGCTAAGTGCTTAAACAAACTGTCGTCCATCCATACTCAGCAATAAAAAACCCAACTATTGTTATACACAACAGGAATTATGCTGAGTAAAAAAGCCAATCTCAAAATATATGATATTACATACTGTATGACTCCATTTGTGTAACATTCTTGAAATAACAAAATTAGAATGATGGAGAACAGATTACTGGTTGCCAGGGGTTAAGGAAGGAGGGCATAGCTATAAAAGAGTAGCATGAGGCAGCCTTGTGTTGATGAAACAGTTCTGTGTCTTGATTGTGGTGGTGGTTACATTCATCTATACGTATGATAAAATTGCGTAGAGCTGTGCGCACACACACACACACACACACACACACACACACACACACACACATAAGGGCATGTGAAGCTGGTGAAACTGAATAAGCTCTGTGTATTCTACCAATGTCAGTCTCCTGGCTTTGGTATCGAACTATAGCTATGCAGATGATACAGTTGGAGTAAACTGGGTAAAGGGTATTTAAGACCTCCCCATGTACCTAACTCCAGATATGTCTATTAATCTCTTAAAAATTCAGGAGCGTTCCCCAGCATGGCTGTTAAAGAGCACACATACTTATCCATATTTTTAGAGAAATAAAATGAAGCATAAAATGTCTCACTGGGCGTATAGTTTATGCTACCGAATTTCTGTTATCCCAGAAATTCTTTATTCTCCACAGCTCTCTATATTTCTTTCCCTTTTATTTGATCTTCACAATAATCACATGAAATATGTAGGGGAAAAAACAGAAGTACAGAAATCTTAGGCTGCTAATATTACAGTTCTTCTGTGAACTGCCAAGATGATCACACATATCCAGGCGCAGGTGTCCTCAGTAACCCAGAGACCACTGGTATCCCTCAAATATTACATCAGAAGGACAAGGACACAGAAATGTGGAGTGACTTGACCACTCCTCCGAAGCACTGTGCTGATGCAAGCAAGCATTGTACTGTTTGGTTCATTCCGTCCCCCAGCATTTTGGTTTTCACAGTTCTATGAGGTAGGCATCTTGTAAAGAATCCAGGTAACTCGTAAACTTTGACGAAGTCTGTAGACGACTGAGCACAGGGCTAGTCCTGGCCGTGGCACACTTGAGGTGCCTCTGTGCTCAGTGCCTGGAGTCACTCTGTGTGGGTGTGAACTTCAGCTCTGCAAGGTATGAGCTGTGCCATCCAAGCCAGTTACATGGCCCCTCTGTGCCACGGTTCATTTGTAAATTAAAGGCTATAGAGTGTTTTGAAGATCAAATAAGTTAGTACGTGTAAGTCACTTAGACCACGGGTCATCAGTAAGTCATTTAGATCAGGAGCCGTCAAGCTGTGTCCTGTGGGCCACATCTGGCCCCACCCCTGTTCAGGAAAATTAAGTTTCGCTGGAACACAGCCAGACTCGTTCCTTCCGTATTACCTGTGGCTGCCGTCTTACTACAGCAGCAAAGTTGAGCTCCGCTAGCAACAAGACCAGATGGACCACAGACTGAAAACACTTTCTGTCTGGTCCTTTACAAAAGTTTGCCAACACCTGAGTTGGATGAATGCTTGGCGAAAACTAAGTGCTCAGGAAGTGGTGACCATTGTTGTCACTGTTATTGTTAAAGTTGACCCTGAAGTCTTGGAGAACAGGCTTGCACCATCCATTGAGGGCTGGCACAGTTCATACTTCAAGTAGTTTATCCTTCAGTCATAATTGTGAAGTCTCTCACTTAGAAAACCTATACAGCTAGCCATGTTTTAGGCCTGTGTCCTGAGGGCAGTAACCTGGTAGAACTCGTTTATACTTTCAGGGAAAACTACAGTCACTCTGATTAATCTAGTATAGCTGACCTGTCAAAAATTCTTGTTTTTTGGCAGAGTTGCAGCATAGCTTTTCCAGGTCAGACAAACAAATGTGTTTGCTAGGAAAGCATGAGGCAATGGACTGATTTTCTCCTATACTAGGTCATGATGGTCATGTTCTCTGGCGCTAGGAAAGGTCATCACCTAGAACGCCCTGCTGTTTCTGGAGGTCAAGTCTAAAGATAATAAGGAGAAAGAGCAGAAGCTAATCTGGATTTGCAAAAACTAGAAAATAAAAGTAACACTGACCCCAGCAGAACTCCTGGATGAATTGGGATCAGCCCAAATTATAAAGCTAAAATAGATCCACTTGTCACGTAGCATGCAGCTCCATCTTTGACAACACAGAGCAGGTTACGTCCCTCCCTTGACTAAAATCTTCCACCAACTTCTCCTTTTAGCATAAAGTCAGAATTCTAGGATCTTACACTGCTACTTCTCTGACCTCAATCTGCTCACTTGGACGCATCACATAAGCCTTCTTTCCTTCCCAGCACGTCCAGAGGCTCCTGCCTGAGCTGTTTGCACTTGCTTTCCTCTCTCTCCTCTCTGCCTGGAACCCTGTGTCCCACATCTCCACAGGGCTGGTTCCTGCTTATGTTTCGGGTCTCAGCTCAAATGGCACTTCCCTAACCAACTTTCTCTCAAGATCACCCACTCACATCTTCCTGTTCCATTCTGTTTGTAGCCCTCCTCACTAACTGAAATGATCTTATGTATTTGCTTACTTGATAACTGTCCTTCACCATTAGTATACAGGCTCTGTGATAGCCTGGAATTTCCCTTGTACATAATCGGTGCTTAATGAATAGTTGTTCAGTGAAGAATCAATGAGCCAGCAAGGTTTTTACCTCACAACTTACCAAAAAAGTCTGAGGTAAAAAAATAACTCTCTAGGGAAAATTAATCTAGGTCAAAGAGTAGGGTGTAGTTGGAGTGCAGTAAAGTAGCAGAGAGTGTGTCAAGCAGAGCTCTTTGGGATGTGCTTTCGAAACGTGATCTACTGATACATGCATCCTGTCTCCTCCCGTTTAGGCAGGACTTTCCTGCTTACAAAGTCTATGGAAGTGTGCTTTACCTAGCAATTCCATTCCTCCTCGTTAATCTTCATCAAGCTGCCTTTAAAGCCAGCAGACAAATGGAATGTCCCTGAGTGTTGAGTTCACCTAAATGCCTGCAGGTGATTTTTCCTTTCAGGTAATTTTTCCTCTGGCATCGTGGTCAAAAGGTCATGTCCCTCTTTCAGTAGAGACCAAAAATCACTTATAAACACTTTTTGAACTTTTTGTTAATCGTTCCATTTCCAGTTTTTAAAAAAATATGAAAAAGTTATTAACACATAAAAGCCCATTCAGGAAAACAATTTTGTATCTGAGAGTAGTTCTCTAATATTTTCACAACAAGTAAAACTGGATTGTCATATGGAAGAAATGATGTCATTAACCCTTGGAAAGACCTCTAACAGAAGTTCTTTTGTACTACTACCAAAATTAGACAAACATTCCACCCAGAATGAGAGATCTAAAGAGCCCCTTAAATTATCTATACTGGCAAAATAAGGCTGCTGTGAAAGCAGGCATCCGTTCTTCAGGAATCTCTCTTAGGACCAAACATGTCTAGTTCGTTTGTCAATAGCACATGGGTGTTATCATTGAAAATGTATTTAAATTTTCACACAAGGTAAAATGTACACAGTTCATACATGTGAAAGGTTCTAGATTAACTTTAGAAATGAAAAAGAGAGGAGAGTTAAAAATAATTAAAACTACTTGTAAAACTCAGTGCATTTAGATGAAAAAAGCTTAGCATAGTACAGATCTTATTTTCTAGCCCAGATATTATTTTTTTAGTTGTGTGGTAAAAAGCTTACTGGTTCATTCATCATTCATGCATTCATTCATTCATTCAACAGTGAGTTTCTATTAATAGAAACATTAAGTTTCTATTATGTACCAGGTGAAATTCTAGATTCTCACAGGACTTGTATACTAGCGAAGGGAGACAAACAATTATCAAGAAAGAAATTTAATTTCAGATTTAAAACTGGAAGTTTTAAATGTCAAGCAAACTGTCTGAAAGAGTTATAGTCTTGACCAAGCTTTAATATTCTTCATGTAAATTATTGGACATCGATCTGGGCAGACTTAGGGAACATTAATTCTAGCAAGAATTCAGAATTTCACAGAGACACAGATTTGAGTGAGAATTTCAAAGTGGGACAGATGAGAAGTGTGTCTTCCAGTAGGATTTTATTTTTATTGAATTGAAAGAGGATTGAGCCCAGATTTTACTGAAACAAATTAAACATTGGGCATTTGCTCTAATTATGTAACTAAATGCATTTTGTAAATGGAGTTTATAAAATCAAAAAATCTTTTCATCTATTTGGTAGATTAGAAAGACAGTCTTTCATGGAGCGATACGTTTTGCTGTTCTCCACGGAGTGCTCCTCTGAGATGGGTCTCTGAGGGGGAGCACACGTGTGTAGGAAAACTCAGGGCCTTACTTGCTGACTGCTGGGGCTCTGCCATGTGCAGAGGGCTTTATAGCCATCACCTCATTTAAACCTCACAGACAGCCCACCAAGACAGGTAAAGGAAATGGACGGAAACAGAGAAGTAATTTGCCCAAGGTTTGCACAGCTAGTAGATTAGTGGGAGAATCTAGATTCAAATTTAGGTCGGACTCAAGAGTCCATAAGCCCTCAACCACTTCACTGGGACCTCTCTCAGTTGAGAAATGTGTGGTGAACTTGAATTTGAATCGAGAAAGCGTTATGGGCTGTTTGACTATTTCCCTAAAGTGAACTGCGCAGATCCCCTGGACAAACTCCAGGCATTTGACAGGCTTATTTTTTTTTTTAATTTTATTTATTTATTTATTTATGGCTGTGTTGGCTCTTCGTTTCTGTGCGAGGGCTTTCTCTAGTTGCGGCAAGCGGGGGCCACTCTTCATCGCGGTGCGCAGGCCTCTCACTGTCGCTGCCTCTCTTGTTGCGGAGCACAGGCTCCAGACGTGCAGGCTCAGTAGTTGTGGCGCATGGGCCTAGTCGCTCCACGGCATGTGGGATCCTCCCAGACCAGGGCTCGAACCCATGTCCCCTGCATTAGCAGGCAGACTCCCAACCACTGCGCCACCAGGGAAGCCCTGACAGGCTTATTTTGACGATGCCTGACAAAGATATTTGGTCCCAGTACATAGTTTTCACTATGGATCTTCACTGTGGGTTTTGCCTTAAATTTTTGTTTTTCCTACAAATTTATTAATAAACTCTATCAAAAGGAAATTCATGACATATTTAAATGCTAAGAGACCAGGGGACAAACTCAGCACTGGAAATAGTGACCTGATTTCACTAGATATTATGGGAAAATTACTGATTTATAGGCCACTATTTTTTTCTACCAGAAGTTTTTGACTAAATTAGGTTACAGCCTGCAGGCCCTTCACCTGTCTCTCACATAAATAAAATTTCCCAAGAGTGCCCTCTCAGCCCTACTCACTGCATGGCTGACGCAAAGACATTTCAGCTAGTATAAACTACCTTTTGTTTGTTTGTTTATTTCAGGAGAAACTCGGTTCCCTCAAATGGGTGTGGGAGTGATATGAAGATTTGCTCAAAGCCAAAGGTGAGTGATAAAACATAATAGTCTCTAAAAGGATTTTTCTACGATTCTGGAATTCTTTGACTGTAGGATATGGAATAGAAATTAATGAGACATGTTTCACATAAATGAGCAAATCTAGGATTAGAAGTATGTCATAATTTAAAGACAACCCCAAATTTATTTTTAGGCTGCATGAATCCTTCAGGGTCCTTGATTTACAAAACGAAAACAAAAAACAAAGCACATTCTAGTTGGTTTAAGGGAAAAATAATTTTTTTATTGAAGGTTTTAAGTAATTCTCAGAATCCTGGTGAGGGCCAGAGAATCAACTATGGAGGCTCTGAGACCAGGAGCTACATGCAGGTTACATAGGAGGATGGTCCTAGGGGATACCTCACTGTCCCTAGGCCTAGACAGCTCATCTCTTGCCCCCAGTGGTGGACCCTAGAGGCTACTGCTAGGACCTCTGGTCATGGTCTCTCTCGAAGGTGCTGCTTCTCCCTCCACCTGCCATAATGGATTGCGTGAGGTACCTCGCTCACTTCCCCATGGAGTTCTCAGTCAAGTGGGTCTGATTGACAGAACCTGGACCCTATATTTGGACATTCTCCAAATATAAAATAAGCCGAAAAATAATGAGTAGCCAAAAAACATGACGGATGCCCACTTCAGTAAAGCAGTATAACCTCAGCTTCCCCTCGGTGCCTGGAGACACTGAGTCATGCCTTTCCAGGGTAGTTAATGCCCCACAGGGCAGACCCATGACCAATGGCAAGTGAGGAGCAGGAAAGAGCTGACAGATAAATTCCTTTCCCTTCCCTTCTCCTGATGGGCTGCCTTGAGATGCAATAGCTTATCTGGTCTTACTGAACACATCGCATGAGATGGAGCATTAACTATACTCGTTACCAACCACAGGCTGACTGAAGCGTCCCTCACGTTGCCTCTGCCTCACTCCTTTTCCCCTCACTCTTGTTTCCCTGAGATTATACCTCCCTAGAAAGTGGCAGCTCATCAGCTTTTCCCTTAGGCTGTGGTTTCTTGCAGCCCAGGCTACAAGAGCATCTCTTGCAGTTGCAGTGTATTCTCACTAGAGTCTTTGCCTGGTCTCTAAGACCAGCTTCAATTATTTTCTCTAGAAAACCAGTAATAGTAGCTCGTGCTGATTTGAAAACCTGCGTTTGCCATAACTGTCACTCATGTTGAAAACTTTTCTCCTGTCTCTATTTTTTCCTCATGCGCAAACAAAAAAGAAAGAAAGAGAAGAAGAAAAATTCACCGGGAGGTTGGGTTGTGAGAGTGGAGGTGGAGGAATTAACTTGTCATTGAGAGTCTCCTAGCTTCTAGTTGACTCTCTTCTAATTGCCTAAACAAGCCATAGTGTCTCATTTCTCTGCGCCCCCCCTCAGGTTATTTTCTCTTCTAAAAAGCTATTCGGGGCTTCCTGGTGGCACAGTGGTTAAGAATCCGCCTGCCAATGCAGGGGACGTGGATTCGAGCCCTGGTCCGGGAAGATCCCACATGCTGCGGAGCAACTAAGCCTGTGCGCCACAACTACTGAGCCTGAGCTCTAGAGCTCACATGCCACAACTACTGAGCCCGTGTGCCTAGAGCCCGTGCTCTGCAACGAAGAGTAATCCCCGCTCACCGCAGCTAGAGAAAGCCTGCGTGCAGCAACGAAGACCCAACGCAGGCAAAAATAAATAAATAAAATAAATTTATTTAAAAAATAAAACTGTTTGCCTTTTCTTTATTTTTACAGTTAAATGTTTCTTGTCCTTGAAGACTAATCTTGGGTGTCTCCTCTTTAAGGAAACTGTCTTGACCCCCGACCCAAATCTAATTTACATTGAGCTGTGTATTTCTATGGTACCCTGTACATCGCATTTATGTGGGCCATGCTGGACTTCAGCTATTGGTCTTCCCTAAAAGCCTGTCTTTCCTAAAAGATAGTAAGCTTCTTGGGGACAAGGACCATGTCTCATTTGGCTTTGTAGCCCTGGCTTAAATCAATATAACTGGCACATAATGATTACTCAACTTAAAGAAAGCTGTTGAATGTGTGATTAATATATGTGGAATAACTGGTTGAATAATTCCATTCAGGATCCCTATGCCATGTTGTGACAGTGCCTGGAAAAATCCCCCATCTAAGCCCTTGGCTGGGTGGAAGAGTTGTTTCACCCTTGCACCCACCTAAGAGATAGTCAATAATTCCACTGCACTGTTCTAATTGACAAATCCCAGTAATTTCTCCAGGAAAGAAGAAAACCCTATGAAAGGATTTAGTGTTGCATTTTTTCTTGTTTCCTAAGTGAGTGAGTGAGGGTGATAAGAAACAAAATTTCTACTAAAAAAAAAATAAGTGAAGTGTAATTTCACCTAGAACTTGCCTCATAGGTGACCAGTGTTTTTGTCATCCACATACCACTTGGCCAGTGGACAAAAATAGCTGTTAAAAAAGACATTTAATTGTTCCCATGTTTGGCAGCCCTGTCTAAAGTTAATCCTCATTTCATATATGTGTCCAAATGTGTTCTAATTTTTTGTGTAGAAGATATCTACTCATTTATTCATGGATCCATTTAACAAATGTTTATTGATGCCTGCAGTGGGCTTGTGTTGGGCTAAGGATGCAACAGTGAGGAGAACAAAGCTCATTCCTCATGGAACTTGCATTCTAATAGGGGAGGTGTACAAACATTGTAATCCATATTCAATAATTCTTTATTTAAATAAATTTTAAACATTATTTATTTACAAATAAATATAAATAAATAAGTAAATATTAAGCACTACTCATGACTAGATGGTAAAGATATAAGGATGCCCCATGGAGGCTACTCTCTGGATCAAATCAAATGCTGACAACTGTTAATGAAGGAAGGGATCCAAATTTCGGTAGGGGTGGAGGTGGCCAAAGAAGGCTTCCTTGGGAACTGACGTTCAAACCGTGTGCAGAAGGATCATGACTAATAAGATAAAGGGAGGGTTAGAGGTTCACTCTAGATTGCACTGCTAACATAGGCAAAGGGATACTTGGCGCATTTGGGGATCTGAATGAAGCCCAGGGTAGCTGGAGAACCAGGAGAGAAAGAGTGGGAAACAAGAACGGTGGTCAGGGCCAGATCACACAGGGTTTGTAGATCATTTAAGGAGTCTCGTCACACACACAAGGGGATAATAGATTATCGAAGACTGAATGAGACTGTTGGTAAAAATGAGTTTGTGAACTTCAGAGTTACTAGTATCTATTCTTTTGGCTTACATTCTAGTATGAGTAGTTGAGTTTTTTAACTGTTTACATCATGTAGAAATTAGTATTAAAAGCTGTTCTAACAATTTTCACTAAAAAGAACTCTTATATTTAGTATAAAGTTTGGGGAACTCAATCTATTTAAAAGACTTGAATGTCAGTTGACTATATTTGAGAATCTGAATATGAGAGTAAATGTTTTTACTTTTCTGTTTGGGTTTTAACTGGTATGTGCCTTCATATCTCTACTGCTGATATATCCTAACAAGAACATTCTAATTTTTATGCATAAAAGATGAAAATATTATTCTTTTGCAAAGAATCAAATATAGACTCCCCACTGTTGTTTATTGTTTCTCAGGTGACATCTGGTGGATAAAAACTGAAATGCAGTTCTCTGTAGTTTAGGAAAGGTAAGGTTCTCAAATGTCTTTGGGAGGAAATCATTAAAGAATATGAGCTGAATTGGTTGAAGATTAATTTTGCTTACACTTTTGGCATTATATTTTCTGCATTAAGTAGGCATTATGGTATCAGATGTAATGGAGAGAACACTCCAGTGCTCTGCTGGATTTGGCAGGCTTTGAGTTCTGCTCAAACCTCTGACAATAAATAGCAAAGTGATTTGCTTTTGTTTTTGTTTTTTTAAAGAGCTTCCAAATTAAAGCAAGAAATTAGCTACAGATGGACAAGAATCAGATTGCTATTGGACTTCTCAGTGGCAATACTGGATAAAAGAGACAAGAGAACAATATCTTCAACATTCTGAGGGGAAATTTCTTTCTATCTAGAGTCCACTACCTAATCAGGCTCTCCTTCAGGTATGAGCAAAATAAAAGCATTTTCAGACATGCATGGGTATGAAATTTATCCTTTTGTGTAAGTCCTCTCTGAAAGAGTTACTAATTTAAAATGTTGTCTTTGTTAAGCACTATGTTTCAGTTTATTTTTAGATATTTTCTTTTTTGCTATTGCAATTTTGGTCTTTATTTCCATTATGTTTTCTTTTTTTACTTTGAGATGTAATTGACATATCCATGATGTTTTCTAACTGGTTGTTTGTATAGATGAAAGCAATTGAATTTTGCACACTAATTTGATACCCATCCATCTCATAAGTCCTCATACTGTTTGCAACAGATTTTTAATTGAGTTTATTGGGTTTTCCAGGTATACAATTATCTATAAATAGTAATAAGTGTACCTCTCTTCCAATGTTTATACCTCTTATATCTTTCTCTTGTCTTATTGCATTGGTTAAACCTCTAGAGTTATACTAAATAATAGTGGTGACTGTAGACATAATTGTATTGCTGTTGATTTTAATGGGAATACTTCTAATGTTTCCTCATTAAACATGATGCTGGCTTTTAAGAAATATGGATCTTTCCTATTTTATGAAGATTTTTAAAAATTAATTATGGATACTGAAATTTATCAAATGCCTTTCCCGCATATTTGAAGAAAATTGTACATTTTTTCTTTCTTTTAAACTGTTTTATCAATCAGAGTTCACTTGCAGAAAACAGAAAGGGATTTAATACACGGAGTGAACTGCTTATAAATCAGTGGAGAGCTAGAGGTTCAAGCTCTCTAGAAATAACGCCCAAATCCACACTGTAGAACTGGCCCACCAAGAGACCTGCTCCCTCTGCCACAGTAGAAAGTCATGCTCCCACCGTTAGCTCCAGGAACACACCATCTTAATGTGATCTGGGAACGAGAAGTTGCCACCAGAATTCTTAGCTGCCAGAACACACCTTGTTATTTGTCACCTCTGAATCAGAAAACTAATGCTAGAACTGTCAGCTCCAGAGTTTTACTATGTCTGCTATAATGTGTCCCAGCAAAATGTGTGCCTTGCTACTATGTCTTCCCCTATTTAAATGAGTTCTGAAATCGAATTTCACACAAGTGTATCTGATTAGCAAAACATAATTTACATTGAGGAACCTAGCTCCAAGGGAGCCTGGGAAATGAGGGTTCTGAGCTTCCCAGCCTCTGCAGTATACATGGCACACTAAAAAGAGGCTGAAATAGATGCTCAGTGAGCCAACCAACTGTACCCAACCACTTCCTAACGTAGGAAATGAAACTGAATCATTCTTATGATACTGGGAGTGGGGGGAACTAGTTTTCTTTTAATTCTTCTAAGTTGCTGCTGGATTCAGTTTGCTAAAACTTGGTAAACATTTTCTGCATCAATATTCATAACTGATTTTTGTCAGTAGCTTGCTTTTCGTGTTATTGCTGTCTGTTTTTGGTAACAAACATATGCTACTATTATTAGAATTCAAAAGTTTTCCTCTTTTTGTCTCTGCTCTGGAACAGTTTAAAAAGCATTAGAGTCTGTTTATTCTGTAAAATTTCCTAAAATCAGCCTATGAAGCCCTCAGGGCCTGGTGCTCTTCGGGAGCCTACCATTTTAACAATTTTTCCCTTTTTCTTAGGTTTTTAATATTTAATGTTTAGATTTTTCATTTGCCAACTTTAGTAAACTGTGTTTTCTTAGAAAAATGATTCATTTCATCTGGATCTTCACATTTATTTGCAGATAATCGAAAAAAATAGTCTCCTGTGATTCTTTTCTTTTTCTTTTTATTATGTATATTTGTGCTTTCTTAATTTTAATTCTTGATCAGGTTAGCTAGTGGTTAATCTGTCTTAACTGGTTAAATTTATTCATTAGGATTATCATTCCTCTGGATTTTATTTTATTATTTTTTTCTTTCACATTTCTTAATTCATTTCTTCTTTTTTCCGTTTTTGATTATTGATTATTTTTTCCCCTATCTTCTTCAGCTAGGTGGTTAGTTCATTTATTTTTATTCTTTCTTATTTATTAAGGTAACTACTGAAACTGCTAATTTTCTGCTGAGGATGGCTTTAGCTGTATTACTTGGATATTGGTTTGTAATGTTACCAATGTTTTCTAATTAAATTGCACTTTTAGTTTTGATATCCTCTTTGACTCAGGATTTTAAAAATTTTATGTGATAGGGTCTTTCTGTCTTCTCAGTTGATTTCTTTCGTGACCGGAGAATTATATCTGCATTATTTCTGCTTTTTGACATTTATTGAGGTTTTTGTGGCCTAAATATATGGTCATCTTTGTGAATATTTCATGAGTGTTATAAAATATAGTCCCTGTTTTCAGTGAATAGAGTTCAGGATATGTCAAGTAGAATTACCTTATAAATCTATCATCTAGTCTACTCTTTATTGAAAGCCCCTTGTCTGTGACCTTCTCCAGGTAGTCTCCCTGTGGCTTGGCAGCCTTAAAGAAGGAGAGCAATTCTGACATAGGTGTCTGACAGCTACAGTCCCAAGCTCTGACAAGAAAGTGAACATCCCTGCCTCCCCAGCTAAGAACTAGTCCTTGCAGAAATATTGATAGGCAGGGGAAAGAAATCTGCAAGAACTAGTCATTATGTCTTATTCATTTACACTGACCAATAGCCAAGTCAGGCACGCACTTGGCTTTACATATTTGTACAAAACCAAAACCTTTCCTTTTTTCTTTCTTTCTTTCTCTTTTGATTCCACTGAGGTTTCCACCAAGTACTTCCTGCAGACAGATGTGTAACACCCTCTGAGCAGTCTTTCAGTGCTGCCTACTTCCATGCCCAAGTCAGGATGGCACTTCCTTGTATTTCCCTGTCCTTGGAAACCTGGTTTGGTGTCTACAGTCTTTCCCTGATAACGGCCTAATGCTTGTTGATTTTCCTTCCAACATGAGCAAGCCATACAGTGTCTCTGTGCTCCAGATTATGCCCATCACTAGACATTTACTGGTATTATAAGCACCAGCTAGTGTTAAAATGTTAAGTTTATCTCAGTCTGTGTGTACCAAAAATTCAAAAAGCACTGGTTTTAAAAATAGTTCTTTTTCCCACATAAAAGGAAGCCCGGAGGCAGCCGGTACAGCTGCTCAAATTAATACATGATAATTGTAAAAAATCTCAAACATTACAGAAGTCCCAACCATTCAGTAATATTTTCTTTATCATTTTCATGATGTACAATTCCTTAACTTCCACATTTATATACAGAGATCTGTTTTTGGTTTAAAATTCTCAAGCAAGAGTATAAATACTTAATTAAAAAGTTATTTTGTTCCTGTGAGCTAGGAGTTCCTGAAAATTTTCCCATAAATCCAAGGGAATATATAGATGATATATGAGTTTAATTTTCTATCTAACTGTAGAAGAATGACCCTGTGATAACTTCTGAAATTAATTTTTTAACGATAGGTTCATGTTCATCGAATGGGTTTGAATTTTCAGGGAAGAGTGCTCTATTGGGACTAAGTGGTGTAGTCATAAAACTGTCAACCATACTGAAGATTTTTCATTTCCCTGAGTCTGATCTGAAGGATGTAAACCTGGGACTACCTGCAAAAGAATAATCAACATCCATTCAAACATAAGTGATTATCTTCTTTATTTTCTGATGGCCTCCAGGGAAAAATTATTTTTCAAAAGAAGAAAAATAGACTTGGAGTTTTTTTTGCTTTAGGAAAATAAGTTTTAACTGTTAAGTCAGATCCAGGCTTGATGCTTGGCTCTGCCATATTCTAGCTGTATTATCTTAGAAAGTTTATTGACTAAGATTCTCAAACTTTATTTGCAGCAAAGAGTAGCTGTGTGTGTTGTTAAGAGTGTTTGGCACATGATAGGCCATCAAAAGTAAGGATTATTATTTTTAAAGTAAATATTCACATTTTTTTCCTTTTATCTAGACCTACCTTTAAATTGTCTTAACAGCTTCATTTGGTGTAAAGATTCACTGTTGTTGCTTTGGCTGTTGTTGTTGTTATTGTTCAACAATAAATATTTTTGCCCCATCAGGGAACTGACAATCTGTTGGAGAGTATCTGATTAGGGAACTCTGATATTACCGAGGAACTATTAAAAAAGAGCTGAAAGACTGGGAAGTCTTTACACAACTTTCTCTTTTCAGTTTCTATATAGTTAAGTTTAAACAGTTGAATATTTTGTATGGGGATAGTCATTTCAAGGTCAGTGGAAGGAGTTCAACTGTTTTTATTTGAGAATAAAAATTGTGGAGGAAGTTATCACCCCTTACAGAAGTAATATTGATTAGCATTTTTTTTCCATTAGGGATATCAAGAGGTATCCTTTTTTTTTTTTTAACATCTTTATTGGAGTATAATTGCTTTACAATGGTGTGTTAGTTTCTGCTTTATAACAAAGTGAATCAGCTATACATATACATATATCCCCATATCCCTTCCCTCTTGCATCTCCCTCCCTCCCACTTTCCCTATCCCACCCCTCTAGGTGGTCACAAAGCACCAAGCTGATCTCCTTGTGCTATGCGGCTGCTTCCCACTAGCTATTGATTTTATGGTTGGTAGTGTATATATGTCCATGCCACTCTCTCACTTTGTCCCAGCTTACCCTTCCCCCCCCCCCACCGTGTCCTCAAGTCCATTCTCTAGTAGGTCTGCATCTTTATTCCCATCCTGCCCCTAGGTTCTTCATAACCATTTTTTTTTTTTTTTAGATTCCATATATATGTGTTAGCATACGGTATTTGCTTTTCTCTTTCTGACTTACTTCACTCTGTATGACAGGCTCTAGGTCCATCTACCTCATTACAAATAACTCAGTTTCGTTTCTTTTTATGGCTGAGTAATACTCCATTGTATATATATGCCACATCTTCTTTATCCATTTATCTGTTGATGGACACTTAGGTTGTTTCCATGTCCTGGCTATTGTAAATAGAGCTGCAGTGAACATTGTGGTACATGACTCTTTTTGAATTACGGTTTTCTCAGGGTATATGCCCAGTAGTAGGATTGCTGGGTCATATGGTAATCCTATTTTTAGTTTTTTAAGGAACCTCCATACTGTTCTCCATAGTGGCTGTATCAATTTACATTCCCACCAACAGTGCAAGAGGGTTCCCTTATTGATTAGCTTTTATTCTGATTTCAGAAGTCAATATGAAGCAACCGTATTCCAGCCCTGTCAGTTTATACTGGTGAATACTATAGCGCACCATAAAATTATCCATTCGTTAGTGTATTTAAGTAATACACTACAGTATTAAGTATTACAATACAGTAATACAAATATTTTGTTAATAATTAAGCCTATATAAAAGAATAAATCTGGTGCCCAGGCATAAGAGTATATTTGATTTTGCCTAACTGTCTGGAGCAATTCCACATATTTTCAGCATATTATTCTGTAGCTTTGGGATGGATCATAACTGCTTCATCATTGTTCAGTTTGCAATAGTGATCTCTACATAATTATTAAAACAAAACATTTGCCTCTTCTAAGTCCTAGTTTCATGATCTGACTTCAGGGGAACCCAAATTGACAGCCTTTCTTTTTAAGTTAATTTTTATTGGAGTATAGTTGCTTTACAATGTTGTGTTAGTTTCTACTGTACAGCAAAGTGAATCAGCTATACGTATACATATATCCCCTCTTTTTTTGATTTCCTTCCCATTTAGGTCACCACAGAGCATTGAGTAAAGTTCCCTGTGCTATACGGTAGGTTCTTATTAGTTATCTATTTTATACATAGTATCAATAGTGTATATATATCAATCTCAATCTTCCAATTCCTCCCACCCCCGCTTCCCCCTTGGTATGAATACATTTGTTCTCTACGTCTGTGTCTCTATTTCTGCTTTGCAAATAAGATCATCTATACCATTTTTCTAGAGCCACAGATATGCGTTAATATACGATATTTGTTTTTCTCTTTCTGACTTACTTCACTCTGTATGACAGTCTCTGGGTCCATCCACATCTCTACAAATGACCCAATTTCAATCCTTCTTATGGAAGAGTAATATTCCATTGTATATGTGTACCACATCTTCTTTATCCATTCCTCTGTTGATGGACATTTAGGTTTGACAGCCTTCTTCCATCTTCCTGTCTGCAAGAAGTGTGAGAATTGGAAAGAAAGCGATAACATGATCTCTGTTTGCAGATAATGTAATAGAATAAAAGGAAACCCTAAGATAATCATTCTAAAAATAAAACCAAAATTAAGAGAATTGATTAAAGTAGCAGCATAAAAAACTAATAAAGGAAAATCAATAGTTTCATATATCCAAAGAATAACTAGCTGGATGATATCAAGGGAGTGGAAATCACACTTGTAGTTGCAAGAGAATATATATTTTTTTAACTTAGGAATAAGCTTAAAATGTTTACTCTTCAAAGATGCAAAAGTAGACTGGAACAAATGTAAAGGCATCCCAAGTTAATAAAGAAATTTAATGTGATTCCATTAAAAATATTGAGGGCTTCCCTGGTGGCGCAGTGGTTGAGAGTCTGCCTGCCGATGCTAGGGGACATGGGTTTGTGCCCCGGTCCGGGAAGATCCCACATGCTGCGGAGCGGCTGGGCCCATGAGCCATGGCCGCTGAGCCTGCGCGTCCGGGGCCTGTGCTCCGCAACGGGAGGGGCCACAGCAGTGAGAGGCCCGCGTACCAAAAAAAAAAGTATTGAGATTTTTCTCTTAAAGTAGACTGTTGAGTCTAAAGTTCTTTGGGGAAATGAGTAAGCAGGAAAAGGAAGGGAAACCCAAAAACAAGAACAATGAGAAGAACTAGCCCTGTAAGATATTAAAACACTGTATAATTTCCCTATAAATAAAAAAAGCATGTTCACTGATACATAACTAGATATACAGAATGATAGAATAGACAAAAAATTCAAAATAGAACAATTATATGTGAAAAGTTAAGTGACACCTCAATCACTGAGGAAATGTACTGTTTTAAATAAATATTTTTGGCATAACTAGATAGCCTTTTGGGAAAAAGTAAAATTGAATCCATATCTCATCCTGGATATCAGAGTGAAATCCAAATTATCCAGATATCTAAATGTAAAAAGTAAAACTGCACAAGAACACAAGGATTCATTTCTTTATAAACTGGGAGTGAGAAAAGCCTTTCCAATTATGATTACAAATCCAGAAGCATCAAAGAAAATACTAAAACATTGACAAACTTGACCACATAAAAGTAGAAAGAACTTTTTCAAAGCAAAAAAAAAAAAAAGCAGGGCTTCCCTGGTGGCGCAGTGGTTGAGAATCTGCCTGCTAATGCAGGGAACATGGGTTCGAGCCCTGGTCTGGGAAGGATCCCACATGCCGCGGAGCGGCTAGGCCCGTGAGCCACAGCTACTGAGCCTGCGCGTCTGGAGCCTGTGCTCCGCAAAAAGAGAGGCTGCGATAGTGAGAGGCCCGCGCACCGCGATGAAGAGTGGCACCCGCTTGCCGCAACTAGAGAAAGCCCTCGCACAGAAACGAAGACCCAACACAACAAAAATAAATAAATTAATAAACTCCTACCCCTAACATAAAAAAAAAAAAAAAAAAAGCAAAAGTCACTAAACAAATTAAAAACCTAGAAGAAAATATTTTCAATTTATATGAAAAAATTATATAACAATCACCTAATTGATAAAGAGCTCTTAAAAACTGGGAAGACCATACACAAAAATAAACTCCAAATGGCTTAAAGACTTAAATGTAAGACCAGACATTAAAAAACTCTTAGAGGAAAACATAGGAAAAACACTTTTTGACATAAACTACAGCAAGATCTTTTTTGACCCACCTCCTAGAGTAATGGAAATAAAAACAAAAATAAACAATGGGACCTAATGAAACTTAAAAGCTTTTGCACAGCAAAGAAAACCAAAAACAAGACAAAAAGACAACCCTCAGAATGGGAGAAAATATTTTCAAATGAAACAACAGACAAAGGATTAATCTCCAAAATATACAAACAGCTCATGGAGCTCAATATCAGAAAAACAAACAATCCAGTTAAAAAATGGGCAGAAGTCCTAAATAGACATTTCACCAAGGAAGACATACAGATGGCCAAGAGGCACATGAAAAGATGCTAAACATCACTAATTATTAGAGAAATGCAAATCAAAACTACAGTGAAGTATCACCTCACGCCGGTCAGAATGGCCATTATCAAAAAATCTAGAAACAATAAATGCTGGAAAGGGTGTGGTGAAAAGGGAACCCTCCTGCACTGTTGGTGGGAATGTAAATTGATACAGCCACTATGGAAAACAGTATGGAGTTTCCTTAAAAAACTAAAAATAGAACTACCATATGACCCAGCAATCACACTACTGGGCATATACCCTGAGAAAACCATAATGCAAAAAGAGACATGTACCCCCATGTTCATTGCAGCACTATTTACAATAGCCAGGACAGGGAATCAACCTAAATGTCCATTGACAGATGGATGGATAACAAAGATGTGGCACATATATACAGTGGAATATTACTCAGCCATAAACAGAAACAAAACTGAATTAATTTGTAGTGAGGTGGATGGACCTAGAGTCTGTCATACAGAGTGAAGTTAAGTCAGAGAAAAGCAAATACCATATGCTAATGCATATATATGGAATCTAAAAAACAAAAAATGGTACTGATGAACCTAGCTGCAGGGCAGGAATAAAGAGGTAGACATAGAAAATGGACTTGAGGACATGGGATGGGAGGGCGAAGTGAGAGTAGCATCGACATATATACACTACCGAATGTAAAATAGTTGGCTGGTGGGAAGCAGCAGCATAAAACAGGGAGATCAGCTCGGTGCTTTGCGATGACCTAGAGGGGTGGGTTAGGGAGGATGGGAGGGAGGCTCAAGAGGGAGGGGATACGGGGATATATGTACGCATATAGCTGATTCACTTTGTTGTGCAACAGAAACTAGCACAATATTGTGAAGCAATTATACTCCAATAAAGATCTATTAAAAAAAAAAAAAGAAACTGGAAAGAGGAAGACTAAATACCATTGGGGAAAGATGTGAACAGAGTTTAAAGAAAAAGCTGACATTCTTCAACTTACGAAAAAAGGCTTCATTCATAACAAGAGAAAGGTATATTAAAATTACTGAGTGATACCATTTTTCACCTATTCAGATTGCCCAAAATACAAAAACTTGAAGAAATACTGTGATGGCAAATAATAAGGAAACAGGCACCCTCAGGCATTCCTAGTTGGAGTACAAAATGGTACAACTTCTATGGAAAGGAATTTAACAATATCTAACTACATTGCCTTTGCATTTATCACTTGACTCAGCAATTCCACTGAAGATACACTTCCCCAAATATGAAATACTTATCATTACTTGTGATGGGGTTCAGGGCAGGCCATCCCAAAATATGCTACTTTGGCATATTGATTGCTTTGAGTTCAAGTTACTTGAGAAACAGCCAGTGCAAGATGGACTCCCTGACCCTGCCCTCTTTCAGCCTGAAAGCAGGAAATAAATCTCCTATCTGAAAGGCAACCTCTGAGCACCAAGACTTAGGGACATTTTTACCTCCAGGGATAGAAAATTCAGGGTGGAAAAGGCTATGTAAACTAAACTAATTAATACGCAAGCCTAAGTGTCTTTGTTAGTTCTTCACAAGTTAATTGTTTCTTTGTCGAAAAAGTATAAAAGCTGCCTGCTTTGGTCATTTCTTTGTCTCCTGTTTCTGTGAACCCCCATATGTATGAAATTAAAATTTGTCTCCTGTTAATCTGTGTCATGTCAATTTAATTATTAGACTCTCAGGAGAACCTAGAAAGGTAGAGGAAAATTTTTTCTTCCCCAATACTTGTCACAGCAAAAGATTGGAAATAACCCAAACATCTGTCAATAGATGCCTGGTTGAGTAAAATAGAGTATTATGCATCCATTAAAAAAATGAGGAAGATTTCTGTGAACTTACATCAAGCAAGTTGTAAGATATATTGTTAAGTGAAAAATGTAAGGTGTAGAGTATTATATGTGTGTTCTGAGTTGAATTGTGTCCTCTAAAGAGAGATGCTGAAGTCCTAATCCCAGTACCTGTGAATGTGACCTTATGTGGAAACAGGGTCTTTACAGATATAATAAAGTAAAGATAAGGTCATATGGGATTAGGGAGAACCCTAATCCAATGACAGGTGTCCTTATAAGAAGAGGGAAATTTCGACACAGAGACACAGACACATAGGAGAGAAGGCCATCCAACCATACAGTCAATGACTAGAGTAATGCTTCCACAAGCCAAGGAATACTACAGGGTGCTACTGACCACAGGTGCTGGGAGAGAGGCATGGAACAGATAACTCACTCTCAGGAGGGGAAGGAACTCAGGAACCAACTGTGCCGCCACCTTGATTTTGGACTTCTGGCCTCCTGAACTGTGAGAGAATACATTTCTATTGCTGTAAACCACCCAGTTTGTGATACTTTGTTATGGCAGCACTAGGAAAATAATACAATATGCTACATGTTTTTGTAAGAGAAAAGGAAAAATAAGAACACATATATATACTCATTTTTGCAAAAAGAAATGTAAAAGAGCAAGCCAGAAATTAATAAAAAATGGTCACATATAGAGGATCAGTTGAAAAGGCCATGGAGAGGGTGTGTCTGGGGGGCAAGACTTCCTTAAATATGTCATATCATTTTGACTTTACATACATTACATATGTTTTACATATTTTTTAAAAAGGATACCATAAATAAAAAAATAGAGGAAACACTAAAAGTGAAGACAAATACAATCAAAAGAATCTGACTACATAAAAATCGATTCTATTACCTCCCGGAAAAGAGAAATTTCAGTAACACTCTGACTGAATATCCTGTGCGGGACATATTCTAAGGGCAAAAAGAACTACAAAATGATCTTAAACTTCTTTCAGTAGGTTTACTGTTCGTGGTAATTTCAGAATTGTAATTGGAAACTACATAATTGTTGCAAGAAAAAGCAAATGAGTAAATATGTTGATATTCTAAGGAACCAAGATTTTTAGTGTTTAAGAGAAAAGAAATACAAATATAAAAGAAATTAAGGAATGACAAACCTCTGATGTAATGTTAGAATTGGTACAAAATGTAAGAAGTGAAACTATACAATGAAAATATATTCTGTAGCTCTGGCCACTGAAAGGGCCCCAAAGTGAGGGCCCAGTCAGCTGCCTAATCTTCATGTTGCAAAGGCCTGCTCTGGTTTTCTGTTTACGAGATTCTTAATCATTTTTTGGAATTTTTCATCCTAATAAAACAGTAAAAATCTTTAAGTGGCCATCTTGCGTGTTGTTACTATTAATATATTCCCTTATAGTATCCAATCCAGTGTTGTCCCTGGCAGAGACCACTCAATTCAAGTAACTGGTTGACTGTTTTCCCTTGAGGCTACCAGATTATTCTAGACTAACAGTTACAGGAACTCAGACAGTGCTGTGACAACAGACCTCATTTTGGGTGAAAGGTAAGTACATAAATTAAAGAGGTCTTACCTTCTCAATACCCGGAAGCTTCCCTCTTCCTTCTAGTGCGTGGGGAAACGTGAGCAGCCCATCTTTTGTCTCCAAATCTACCAACCACCTTGTGCTGCAACCCTCCAGTAAGGAAGAGCAGGTGCCCCTCTCAGAGGCCAAACTTTCCATCTGTGACCTAGACTCCAAGGTACAGATGCCCTCCATTAGTCCCCAGCTTGAAACATACACACACACCACATGTATCTTCTTTGATCACACATCTTCAAGCTACCACCTCATTTCACTGATCACCTGCATCACAGAATCATCAAAATAGTTGTCTAAAGACATCATTTCTACCCCTCACCTTCACCATCTCCTCAACTGTCTCAGCCAGGCTCACCACCCCACTGACAGTGCTCTTGTCAGGGTGGCCAGTGGCCTCCTCATTGTCAAATCCAACCATCAGCTGTCTGTTTTCATGTCACTCCACCTTTGGGCAGCAGACCACACAGTTGATCATTCTTGAAACACTTTCTTCCATAGGATTCCGGCTTTCCTCCCTTCTCACAGACCTCTCCTGTCAACTCCTCCTGTCTGTGTCATCTGTGTTGGAGGGCTCTAGGCCTCAGTTCCCAGACTTCAATTTATACTCTCCCTGAGTAATCTCATTCACTTTTTAAGATGTTTTCTACTTGGAGATGAAGACCAAATTCATATATTTAACTTTAGTCTCTTTCCTGGGCTCCATCTGCCTGTTTAACATCTCTACCAGGATGGTCTCTGGAGTTAGACCAGCTAGGCTTATATTCCAGTTCCTACTTGTGTATGGTCTTGTGTTACTTAACATTATCCGTGAAATGAAAATGATAATAGTACCTACTTCAATAGATTGTTTAGCAACAGTACTGGCACAGAGTAAGTGCTTTATAAACACACTGTTTGTTTACTTGTTTGAATTCCCTGGTAGAAGTTTGGAGAGAAGCAACTTCGTGTGTGGGTCTAATTCAACAGTTAATTCTCAAGGTCTGGCATATAGTAGCAGCTGGATATTGATTGAATTAATGAATCGATGAATGGATGAATGCATTCCTTTAAAGGAGGAAAACGCAATGCATCCACAAATCAGCTGAATTGCCACTGGTTGCCAATGCCTTGACTGCAGGAGTCATCTCTGGCTTTTCTCCACCTTCCCAACACTTTATCTTTGGAGTCTCTCTTCTAAATGGCCAAGTCCTAGGAGTGTGACATCCCTGCGTCTGATATCTGATAGTGTAGGGCATGCTCTGTTTTGTTTGAAAATGTGAAATATATTGTTCAGGCTCATCAATCATGTTTTTTAATTTAGACTCAGTTTCACCAGAACTTAGTAGAAACCTAGAAAGAAGTTCTATTATGTAAAGTATATCTCTCTATGGATATATAGATATCTATGTATATCATATATCTATATATAACACGAAAAAATTTAAGTAGGACAGTGAAAAACAATGAATTTTCCCGGTGGTTAGGGGACAGGGGCCGGGGAGAAAGATTTTTTGCCAAATAAAGAGTAGATAACGTGCACTGTAATACAACTGCGCCGCAGAGCACAGCGAAGCCGAGCCCGCCACCGGCCCGCGCTCCGGCCCGCGCTCCGCCCGCGCTCGGGCCCCGCCCTGATCCCGACCCCGCCCCGCTTTGCACCGCGGCCCACCTCCGCCCTGCACTCCCGCCCCGCCCTGCACTCCCGCCCCGCCCTGCGCTCCGGCCCCGCCCCATATCTCGGCAGCGTTCTCCCTGCCGGGGGAGCCCTGCCGCCCCGGCAGAGCCAGGATCTCCCCACGCCCGAACCCCTCCACCCCAGGCCTGGGGGGCCGCAGCGCACCGAGCGGCTCGGCGTGGAAAGATGGCCGCCCTGACGACGGTCGTGGTGGCGGCGGCGGCCACAGCTGTAGCAGGGGCTGTGGCCGGGGCGGGCGCGGCCACCGGGACCCGCGTGGGAGCAACGCCTGTGCCGCAACAGGTAAATGGAGGAGGCAGACGTGGGCCGGGAGGCTGCAGGCGCCAGAGGCTGGACGGGGCCCCAGGCTGAACAGGTGTGCTCTGCAGCGCGGCCCCGGGAGGCGGGAGGCGCGGTGTTAGCTTCCCTTTGCTCGGGGCCTGGCACACGCCAGCGTTTCGCTTTGTTCGCTTGTGCGTTTAACTGCTTTTACGGAGCCGCCTCTCTAGAGGTTTTGGAGTGGAGGGAGATCTGGGTGGAAACGCTGGCTCTGCCTCTTCCTAGCGTGTGATAGGAACATATTTAACCTCTCGGTGACTCAGTTTCTAATCTAAACGTTGGAACTGATAATATGTAGCTTCCCGAGCCGTGCACATTGTCTGGGAAGCCCCTGGTACAATGCTTGGTTGGAGAGAGATTCGGTGCCCAGTGGCTGGTGGCTGCTGTATTATTGTATCAGCGCTGGGAACACAAGGAGGAGTCAAACATGGGATGGTCTGAGGCTGATGTGTTTCCAGAGATCTTCTCAGGACCCGTTACTCTGCAGTGAGGACCAGAGGATCCCCCAAGGAGAATTGTTGGATCCAGCTGCTCAGGTCAAAGATCTTGACACCTCTCCTTCTCTCACAGCCCACACCCCAGAGCATGGGCAGTTCCTGTCTGTTCTACCTTCGGAATGAGTCCAGAATCCCACTCTTCTCACCACCTCACATGGTGGTCCACACCATCATTTCTCCCCCAGCAGAGATACTTTCCTAGTTGGTTTCTATTCTTCCATTCTTGCCTTCCTGAAGTATCAACAGTCAGGTGATTGAGTCCAGTAATGACACTTGTCTGCTCAGATCCCTCAGAGTAAAAGCAAACGTTTTTACCGCGGTCCACAGGGCCTCTGAGCTGCCCCTACCACCTCCCTGTCACCTCATCCCCAGTCCCCTGCTCTGAGTTGGCTGCAGCCATACTGGCTTCCTGGTGGTCCTACAGACAGGTGGAGCACACTCCTCCCTCAGGATTTTTGCAGTTGCTGTTCCCTCTGCTTGGAATCTCTTTCCTCATGGTCTCATGGCCAGCACCATCACCGCCTTCAGATATCTTTGTTCAAATGCCATCAGCTCAGTGATTCTTTCTTTGACCTCCCCTTACTGAATCCCCCTACCCAGCACACCCTGTTGTCTTTCCTGGTTTTTTTTTTCTCCGTAGCACTTATTACCATATAATATATTACATATTTTATGCTTACTTCAAAATTTTTCTCCACCCTGCCTGGGAATGTAAACCCTGCCCTCTATGAGGGAAGAAACTTTTGGAAGTTTATTCACTATTGTATTCCCAGCACCAAAAGCTGTGCCTCTTTAGTCCAGGAACATAGTAGATGCTCATTAAATATTTGTGGATTAGTCCAAACCTGAAAGAAGGCTGTTATGAGCTGAGGACAGCTTCTATCATTTTCTTCCTCTAAGGAAATACAGTGTCTTTACCTGTTTCAAGAAATTCAAGAAATTCCACCTCAGACAAATTTTCTCACACATCCTCTGTATTTCTTTTTATTATTCTAACTCTGGCCCAAATGTCTCAGGAAAAAAATATAAAATACAGAAAAATACATAATATATATATATTTTTTCAGATATATTTAAAATACTTTAAAAATCTTTCTTAAAATGTATGGCCCTAGTGTTTTAGTCCTCTTGGTGGCTCTCTCTGGCTTACTTTAGTTGAAAATGATTTGTTCTCCAAATTCTTATAACCATGTTTAACCTCCTGGTTTGCATTTCTCACAAGTTGCCTAATACTGTTACTGATGCACACTCTTGCCGACTACAGTGATTCTCAGAGGTTTGCCTTCCTTGGTGTTGGATCAGAATCACCTGTGGAGCTGTTTCAACTGTGACATCGGTTTCTCGCATTCAGCAATGTCTGGAGACAGTTTTGGTTGTCACAGCTGCAGGTGGACTGTGGGGTGTTTGTGTGTGCTCCTAGCATCTAGTGGGTACAGGCCAAAGGACAGCTCCCCCAAAACAAAAAATTACCTGGTCAAAAATATCAGTAATGCTGAGGTTGAGACACCCTGCTTTATACCCTCTCACCAGTTTAGGGAAGGCAGAGCCTCATGATTGACAGTCACAGCAGAAGTGAGGTAGAATTTCTCAAGGGTGTTTGGGTTTAAAAAAAAAACAATTAGAATCTCTACTGTACCATACTGTGCTTTTTGAGGAGTTTAACTATGTGTTATCCCTCTGTGTATTCCCCCCAACATACCACATACATATACACACAGACACACACACATACACACTATACCCTCAAATTCTACATCCTAGCACTGAACTTGGATATTTGTCATAGGATTTCATGAATGAGTATTCCTATTGTCTCTAACAGTGAAACCAACTAATGTTTTCCTGAGAAGAGATAATTTTCCACATGATATTAGAGATGTCTGCCAAAATATCTAAAGTTCCTGTATTAGCCTGCTAGGGCTTCCATAACAAAATACCACAGACTGAATGGCTTAAATGACAGAAGTTTACTTGTTTACCATTTTGCAGGCTGGGAAGTCCAAGATCAAGGTGCTGTCAGGGTTAGTTTCTGGCTTGTAGACAGTCACCATCTTGCTGTGTCCTCACATGTGCATATGCAGAGAGAGAGAGTTTTCTGGTGTCTCTTCCTCTTTTTCTTTTTTTTTTTTTGTGGTACGCAGGCCCCTCACCGTTGTGGCCTCTCCCGTTGTGGAGCACAGGCTCCGGACGCGCAGGCTCAGCGGCCATGGCTCACGGGCCCAGTCGCTCTGCAGCATGTGGCATCCTCCCGGACTGGGGCACGAACCCGCGTCCCCTGCATCGGCAGGCAGACTCTCAACCACTGCGCCACCAGGGAAGCCCTCTTCCTGTTTTTATAAGGACACCAGAATGGATTAGGACTCTATCCTTATGATCCCACTTAACCTTAATTTAACCTTAATTTAACATTTAACCTTAATTACTTCCTCCAAATCTAGGGCCTCAACCCATGAATTTGGGGGGTGATAATTCAGTCCATAACTGTTTCCTTAAATTATTTTGGAATAATTATCTTTGAAGTTTTAGAACTATTTTATATTGTGTTTTATTTTACAACCTCCATAGAATGTGGAATCCCATAAATTTCTCATTCATTTTGGAAAGAAATAATGTACCCTATCTATGCATTTTAATACTTGTATATTATTTGTCCATAATTCTCCTCAGCCATTGCCTTTCAAGGCTGAAGACCATGAATTTCTTGATTGTCCTCTCAGATGCCCTTTCCCTCTTGATCTTTCCAGCAGCTGAATTATAACTTTTTTGAAGTATCTCTAGCAGTATCACCTAGTGTACGTTCTGGTTTTGTACCAAGATAGAACTGTGTCTTCTGTTTGATTTGTTTCTAATGACCTTCCTGTGATGACTTGGATTTTATGGAATTTGGCTGCCTGGAGTGGTCCTTCAGTAATAAGCACATTACTTTTCTGACTTTAAATGCTTACTCAAAATGGATTTCCTCTAGAAGATCACACACATGAATAGGGCTGTCTGTGTGTGGTAGAGTGCAGAATCCCCCTCCCTCCTCAAGGATAGTCACATCCTAATCCCCAGCACCTGCGAATATGTGACCTTACATGATTAAAGGAACTTTGCAGATATGATTAAATTGAGGATCTTTAGATGGGGAGTTTATCTGGGTGGGCCGATATATTCACAAAGGTCCTTGTAAGAGGGAAGCAGGAGGATCAGAACCAGTAGGAGAGGTAACAGTGGAAGCAAGAGGGTGAAGTTATGTGAGGAAGGGGCCATGAGCCAAGGAATGAAGGTGGCCTCTAAAAGCTGAAAAAAAGGTAAGGAAGTAATAGATTCTCCTCTGAATCTCCAGAAAGAACACAATCCTGCCAACACCTTAATTTTAGACTTGACTTCCAGAATTGTAAGAGAATAAATTTGTGTCGTTAAGTTTGTGGTAAACTAATCTTTGGTAAGTTTGTTATAGTAGTGATAGGAAATGAATGCAACCAGAGAAGGCCTAAGAAGGCCTGAGCTCTCACCTTTGGCTGGTCTTGACACTGTGCAACAGGAAGTGAAGGCTAAAGTAGAGTTTTAAACTGCTTGCCCGAGTACTGATGGCATGCTCCAGCATGTACTTAGACCACCTCAGCAAAGACTGGGGACTTAATTGGTTCAAGACATCTAAGAAAATCTTTGACCAACCAATTGTTTACGGACAACTAAGCTAACAAAACAGGGATTTCAGTGCCACACAAACAAAGAATACAGACTTTACCGAATTGGTTCAGAAAAATGACTAAACAAACAGTGATAACAACAAACCTTGGAGAGGGGAAAGAATCTCATTTTCAGAGTTGCCACATTATATTATTTAAAGTGTTGAGTATTTGACAGACAAATTATGAGATGTGCAAAGAAACAAGAAAGTATGGTCCACACACAGAAGAATTAAAAAAAAAATAGAACAGTAAAAAGAAACTGTCCCTTAAGATGACCAAATGTTGGACATAATAGACAAAGACTTTAAATCATCTACTTTAAATATGTTCAAAAATCTAAAGGAAACCATTTCTAAAGAAACAAAACAAACTATGAGAATGGTGTCTCACCAAATAGAAAATATCTATAAAGAGAAAAATTACAATAAAAGAATCAAATAGAAATTTTGGAGTTAAAAAATACAAGAACTCAATTCACTAGAGGGACTCAACACTAGATTTGAGCTGGCAGAAGATAGGTCAGTTCAGATTATCCAGACTGAGGAACAGAAAGAAAAAAAGAATGAAGAAAAATGAACAGAGCCTTAGAGACCTGTGAGATACCACCAAGTGTCACAGCTAATGAGAGTCCTAGAAGGAGAGGAAAGAGAAAACGGGGGAAAAGAATATTTGAAGAAATGATGGGTGAAATATGAATCTACACATTTTTGGAACTCAGTGAACTCCAAGTAGAATAAACTCAGAGAGATCCATACCTAGACATGTCATAATCAAACTGTAGAAATGACAAAGACAAAAAGAAAATCTTGAAAGCACCAACAGAGAAGCAACTCAACACATACGAGAGATCCTCAGTAAAAACTGGTTTGTCAACAGAAACCTTGGACTCCAAAGGCATGGAGTGATAGACATAGTCAAAATGCTGAAAGAAAAGGACTCTCAACCAAGAATTCTGTGTCCAGAAAAATAATTGTCTAAAAATGAAGGAGCCTACATCAAACTAAAAAGATTCTGCACAGCAAAGGGAACATCAACAAAATGAAAAGACAACCTACTGAACGAGAGAAAACATTTGCAAGTCATATAAGGAGTTAATATCCAAAGTATATACTTGTACAACTCAATAGCAAAAAAAAAAAAAAAAAAATCAGATTGGAAAATGGGCAAAGGAACTGAATAGGCATTTTCCTCAAGAAGATATACAGATGACCAACAGGTACATGAAAAGATGCTCAGCATCATTAATCATCAGGGAAATGCAGATCAAAACTGCACCTTTTAGAATAGCTGTTATCCAAGGGACAAGAAATAACAAGTGTTGGTGACGATGTGGAGAAAAGTGAACCTTGTGCACTGTTGGTAGGGATATAAATTGGTTTAGCCTCTCTGGAAAACAGTATGGGGGTTCCTCAAATAATTAAGATATGATCCAGCAATTCCAATTCTGGATCTGGAAAACAGTATGGGGGTTCCTCAAATAATTAAGATATGATCCAGCAATTCTGATTCTGGGTATTTATCTGAAGGAAATGAAAACACTAACTTGAAAAGATACATGCACCCCAGTGTTCACTGTAGCATTATTTACAATAGCCAAGAAATGGTAGCAACCTATGACCACTAATGATGAATGGATAAAGAAAATATGATACACACACACACCACTGGAATACTATTCAACCATAAAAAGAAGGAAATCTTGCCATTTACAAAAATGTGGATGGACCTTGAGGACATTATGTCAAGTTAAATAAGTCAGACAGAGAAAGACAAATACCATATGATCTCACTTAAATGTGGAATCTAAAAAAAAAAATTAAACTCATAGGTACAAAGAACAGGTTGGTGGTTGTCAGAGGCAGGGGATAGGGGCTGGGCAAAATGGATAAAGGTAGTCAAAAGGTACAAACTTAGTTATAAAATAAATAAGTCCTGGGGATGTAATGTACAGCATGGTGACTAGTTAACAGTAGTTGCTAAGAGAGTAGATCTAAAAAGTTCTCATCACAAGAAAAACAATTTGTAACTCTGGTAATGGATGCTAACTAGACTTGTGGTGAGCATTTTGCAATATATACAAATATTGAATCATATTGTACATCTGAAACTAATATAATGTTATATGTCAATTATATTTCAATTTAAATATCAAAGGAGATTGGAATTCAGAGGGAGCTTGGAGTTTATCTAATAAAATATTTTCATAAAAATAACTTTAAAAATAAAGTTGAGACTTAAAGATATTAAATAATTTGCCTCGATTTCTGTTATTAGATATACATCTCAATAGAAGCTCTGTTTCCAGCATAGTGTTTCTGCCAATGAAACATGCTAACTCAAGCTCTAAGTGAGTTGATTTGTTAAAAATATAGATAGTTTTATCCCTTACAGCCTAGTAAAACCCGAAGACTTTATTGTTTGCCAAGTTATTTTTCATAAAAAACATATAAAATGGAAACCTAGGTTACAAAATTTGCTGCCACTAATTATAAGGACATCTTCACTCTATTGTCCCCAAAATATAATGGCAGTAAAATATAATGGATAATGGTAGACTATGGAAAATTGAAAACGTATGCACAGGTCCTCTGTTGGATCCCATGTAAATTCTCCTAGAAGTCCACATCCCTGGAATTCACATAACTAGAACAAGTAAGTGCACTTGACCCTTAAACAACACGAGGGTTAGAGGCACCAACCCCTGCATAGTCAGAAATCTATGTATAGCTTTGGGCTCCTCTAAAACCTAACTACTAATAGCCTACTGTTGATCTTTTGGTCAGTTAACACATATTTTGTTATACTGTATTGTATACAGTCATATAATATGACTGTATTGTATACAGTCATATACAGTCATATAATGACTGTATATAGTCATTATACTGTATTGTTACAATTAAATAGGCTAGAGAAAGTTAAATGTTACTAAGAAAATCATAAGGAGGCAAAAATACATTGACAGTACTGTACTGTACTTATCGTTACTGTGTTTACATGATTTGTTTATAAGATGAATTGCCAGTCAGTATCTACATCAGTATTGTCTTATACAAAACACTATAGATGTTGTATGTATTACTAACACTAGACATCAAAAATGAAAACATAATGTGAGAAGAAATTCATATTTATTTACAAATATAATGGTCCATGCACTGATAATGAAGAAGCAGCAATATGATTGCTTTATGGTAGCCTGATATAGTCGATACGTTTGCTTCACAATAGCCTAGCCTATACACCAATGAATGAATCATTATAAAATTTTTATGGCATACAATATTATCATCATATTCATAATGTAACATTGGGAACATTGTTCCATTTTTTTCAAAAACCACTTACCTGTGATGTTAGGCTGCTAGGCACTTTCTCCAATTAAGAGAGAGAAAAGCATACTGTACGGTAATGTAATTATTTGAAAGCAAAGTTATAAAACAGTAAGAAAACTAACGCATGATTAATTTTATATGACTATCACTCACCTTATGCCTATGTAAGGATAGACTAGTGTTTACGTATATTTCATGCATTCATGACATACCATTTTCTTAATTTTTTTGATATTTCTAGGCTGTGTGATTCGTCTCTTTTTTTCAAATCGTCACAAATCTCCAAAATTTTTTCCACTATATTATTGGAAAATATCTGTGTATAAGTGCACCTGCTTCAAATCTGTATTTTTCAAGGGTCAACTGTATAGTACTTCTCAGAATTGGAGCATATTTTCCTCAGCTAAACATAATTTCCCCATATGATCAAGATTATATTATACTTATAAACTAATGAACAAATTTTTAAAAATTGTATTCTCTACACACATTTCTCAAGTAAAATGTAAAAATCTTTAGTGAAAAAAATGGAGAAATTTAGACAATCCCAGGTTTTAAAAAACTGAGAGGATTCATTGCCAGCATATCTGCCCTACAAGGAATACTAAAGGAAGTCCTTCGAGCAAAAGTAAAAAGATACTAGGTAATAATTCAAATCCAAGTGAAGAATAATATCAATAAAGAGTACTGGTAAAGGTAAATATAGAGGTAAATATAAAAGTATAATGTAAAGGTATATAATAATAAAGGTAATGTATGATAATATATTATTATAATAAAGGTACATATAAATGTAATATATTTGTAATATATAATAATAAAGACAAATGTAGAGGTAAATATAAATGTCAGGGGTTTTTTTGTTCATAAGAAATTTCTTTCATAAAATAGAGAAGGGAACACTTCTCAACTCATTCTGTAAGGCCATTGTTACCTTGATTCCAAAATTAGACATCACAAGAAAGAAAATAGCAGATCAGTATCTCTTATGCATACAAATGCAAAGATTCTCAACAAAACACTATAAAGCCAAACCTAACAACATAGGGGAGGATTTTACACCATGATTACTTGGGATTTATTCCAGGTATATGAAAATCAATCAACATAATAGAACATATTAATAGAATAAAGGCCAAAAACCATATAATCATCTCAATAGATGCAGAAACAGCAACTGAAAAAATCCAGCACTCTTTCATGATAAAAATATTCGACAAGTTAGCAATAGAAGGAAACTCCTCTGCCTGTTAAAGGCATCTATGAAACACCAACCTCTAACATAATACTTAATGACAAAAGATTGAAGACTTCCCCATAAGATCAGGAATAAGACAAGAATATCCACTCTCACCACTTTATTCACTGGAGATTCTAGCCAGGCAACTAGGCAAGAAAAACAAAAAGCATTCAGATTGGAAAAGAAGAAATAAAACTATCCTTATTTGCAGATGACATGATCTTGTATATAAAAAATCCTAACTAATCCTCCAAAAAAACTATTAGAGCTAATAAACAAGTTCAGCTGTTTGCAGGAACTTGCAGGAAACATGAGCAATGTACAAAAATCAATTGTACTTCTATACAGTAGTAATGGACCATTCAAAAATGAAATTAAGAAAATAGTGCCATTTTGGAGTATTACTCAGCAATAAAAAAGAATGAAATATTGCCATTTGCAGCAACACAGACGGACCTAGAGATTATCATACTGAGTGAAGTAAGTCAGACAGAGAAAGACAAATAGTATATGATATCGCTTATATGCGGAATCTAAAAAATAATACAGATCAAGTTTTACAAGACAGAAACAGACTCACAGAAAAAACAAAAACAACAAAAATGTATGGTTACCAAAGGGGAAAGAGGGGGAGCAGGGATAAATTAGGAGTATGGGATTAATGGATACATACCACTATATATAAAATAGATAAACAACAGAGATTTACTATATAGCACAGGGAACTATATTCAATATCTTGTAATAACCTGTAATTGAAAAGAATCTGAAAAAAAATGTAAGAATCATTTTGCTGTACATCTAAACTAACACAATACTGTAAATCAACTATACTTCAATTAAAAAATTTAATATTCCATAGTATAACGAAGAATAAAATACGTAGGAATGAATTTAGCAAAAGAAGTGCAACACGTTTAAGTTTTTGAAACATATGTTTCGAAAACTCAGAAACATCATTGAGAGAAATTAAAGAAAACCTACCTAAACGAATGTTTTGTGTTCATGAATATGAAGACTTAATATTTGTGAGATGGCAGTACTCCCTAAATTGATTTACAGATTCAATGCAATCCCTATCGGAATCTCAGCTGTCTTTTTTTGTTTTTTTTGCAGAAACTGTCAATCTGATCCTAAAATTCATATGGGAAATTCAAGGGACCCAAAATAGTCAAAACAATCTTGAAAAAGAACAAAGTTGGAGAACTCCCACTTCTTAATTTCAGAATTTACTATGAAGCTACAGTAATCAAACAGTATGGTACTGGCACAAGGATAGACATGCCAGTGAGAGTTAAGAGTAAACCCTTACATTTGCGGGCAATTGATTTTCAACAGGGGTGCTAATATAATTCAACAAGGAAAGAATAGTGTTTTCAACAGATGGTGTATTCACATACAAAAGAGTGAAGTTGGACTTCTCTCACACACCACATATAAAAATTAACTCAAAATGGATTAGAAACCTAAATGTGAGAGACAAAACTGTAAAACTCTTAGAAGAAAACTTAGATGTAAGTCCTCATGACCTTTAATTAGGTAATGGTGTCTTCTATATGACATCTAATGCACAAGCAGCTGAAGATAAAATAAATTGGACTTCATCAAAATTTAACTCTGGG
>NW_006777583.1:4676845-4681706 GCF_000442215.2 Lipotes vexillifer | reverse complement strand
TCCCACATACGCGGAGCGGCTGGGCCTGTGAGCCATGGCCGCTGAGCCTGCGCGTCTGGAACCTGTGCTCCAGCAACGGGAGAGGCCACAACAGTGAGAAGCCCATGTACCGAAAAAAAAAAAAAAAACAAAAAATTTAAAACTCTGTGCTTCAAATGACATTATCAAGAAGGTGAAAAGACAGCTCAGAGAATGGGTGAAAATATTTACAAATCATATTTTGATAAGGACATATCTAAAATATATAAATAACTCTTACAACTCAAAAATAAAAACACAACCCAATTTTAAATATAGGGAAGGAGATAAGTAGATACTCCTCCAAAGAAATAGCCAGTAAGTACATGGAAAGATGCTCAGTATCATTAGTCATCATGGACTAACGAAAAACCACTGTGAGATACCATTTCACATCTATTAGGATGACTGTAATAAAAAAAGATAGACAATAACAAGTGTCGGTGAGGATGTGAAGAAACTGGAACCCCCATATAGTGCTGGTGGAAATGTAAAATAGTGCAGCCAGTGTGGAAAACAGTTTGGCACTTTTTCAAAACCTTTGTGCTTCAAAAGACATTATCAGGGAAGTGAAAAGGCAACTCAGAATTGGTGAAAATATTTGCAGATCATTTATCTGATAAGGGACTTATAAGAAGGCTTACAGCTTAAAAAAAAAAAAAAAAAAAAAAACGAAATTTTTAAATGGGAAAGTAAAAAAGAGTTACCTATGATCCAGAAATTCCACTGCTGGGTATATACCCAAGAAAATTGAAAACAAATGTTCATACTTAAACTTGTACACAAGTGTTCTTAGTAGCATTATTCATATTGACCAAATAGTGGAAGTAATCCCATTGTCCATTAACTGATGAGTAGATAAACAAAATATGCTAGATCCATATGGAATATGACTTAGCCATAAAAAGGAATGAAGTACAGATTCATGGTATAACGTGGATGAATCTTAAAATTATACTAGGGACTTCCCTGGTGGCTCAGTGATTGAGAGTCTGCCTGCCAACTCAGGGGACACAGGTTCAATCCCTGATCCAGGAAGATCCCACATGCCATGGAGCAGCTAAGCCCGTGCATTGCAACTACTGAGCCTGCGCTCTAGAGCCTGCGAGCCACAACTACTGAAGCCCACGCGCCTCCGCAACAAGACAAGCCACCGCGATGAGAAGCCCATGCACCGCAACAAAGAGTAGCCCCCGCTCGCCGCAACTAGAGAAAGACTGAGCAGCAACAACCCAACGCAGCCAAAAAATAAATAAATACATTAAATAAATTTTAAAAAAATTTGCTAAGTGAAAGAAACCAGACAGAAAAGGTTGCATATTGTATTATCCTGTTTATATTAATTGTCCAGAATAGGCAAATCCAGAGTTGGAAAATAGATTAATGGCTGCCTAGGGGTATGGGGAGTGACTGCTTAATGAGTATAGGGTTTCTTTTTGATATGATGGAAATATTCTGGTACTAGATACTGTTGATAGTTGCACGACTTTGTGAATATACTAAAAACCACTGAACTGTAAACTTTATGTATACATTTTATGTGGATTATATCCCAATTTTAGAAGTATTTCCTAAATTCATTACTTTATTCTTGCTTGCTTCTCAAAATTTAAAGACTTGTTTCCTTTTTTCTTTTTCTCCCACATCCAGGCTGTCAGCAATTCCTTTTGGTTATATCTCCCAGATATATTTAGTCTTCTTACTTTTAATCTTCACCATCACCCTGGTAGCCCTGAACACCATCTTTCCTTGTCTGTGTTGCTGTGTCACCTGCCTCATTGATTCTCCTGCTTCCAGTCTTTCCTCACCTCCTCCTCCACCTTCCATCAATTTATTCTCCAAAAAAATAGCCAGAAGGATTTCCTTTAAAAATTGAGTGTATATGGGCTTCCCTGGTGGCGCAGTGGTTGAGAGTCCACCTGCCGATGCAGGGGACACGGGTTCGTGCCCTGGTCCGGGAGGATCCCACATGCCGCGGAGCAGCTAGGCCTGTGAGCCTGCGCGTCCGGAGCCTGTGCTCCGCAACGGGAGAGGCCACACAGTGAGAGGCCTGCGTACGGCAAAAAAAAAAAAAAAAAAAAAAAAAGTGTATCGTGGCATTCTCCTACTCTAAACCCTTCAGTAAAATCCAGACTACCCTAGTGACTTAAAATGCTGGAGTGATGTACCACTTGGCTACCTCTGTATCCTCATCTCCTACTTTACTCTGCACTTTACTAATCTTGTTTCACAGTTGACTTTTCTCTGCTTTAACTAGCCAAGGTTTTTCCTGCTCTAGGGCTTTTGCACGTGCTAGTCCCTCTGCCTGGCACACCTTTCCCTATAGTTTTTGGCATGGCTGGCTCCATTCTTCCTTAAACATCATCCCCTCAAATAGACCTTCTGTGGCCATTCTAACTGAAAAAAAAAAGAAAAAAATATAATGCTTTGCCCCATTATCTTCATCTCAACATTTTTTATTTCCTTAAGGCACTTACCATGTTTTTGTTTTTGTTTTTAATTTATTGCTTTTTTACTCTTTTCTTTTTAAGTCTGTTCCCCTCACTAGACTTTAAGTTAAGGGCCATATTATCATGGGCTATCATTGTTTCCCTAGTGTCTAGTGCAGCACCTGTCACATCATAAGTGTTCAATACATATTGGTAAATGGCTGATTGAATGAAAGAATTAGATCTTTTTCTGAAAATCCCTGAAGACTTTACATATCTTACTTACTAATTTAGCATATTAAGATAGATATTCCTTCTTCCACAAAATGTATTTTTAAAAATTAAATAAGATTGGCCCCCAAATTATCCCCTGATAAACTCCATCATTGATGTTTTTTCTCTGAAAAGAATTCCACCTTCATCTCCTACCATTTTTATTATTGAGGATAAATTTATTTTTGTTTTCTATTCAGAGTGATGGCTGTTTTGGTACTTCAGGTGGAATTCGTCCTTTTCACCTTCAAAACTGGAAGCAGAAAGTTAGTCGGACTAAGAAAGCAGAATTCATACGTACAGCAGAAAAATTTAAAAATCAGTAAGTATAAAAACATTATCTTCAAATAACATTACTAGCCATTTTATGGTGAACAGTATAAAAATTCTACTCCACCCTATCCAATCCCACACTAAGTTATGAAATTCTAGTCACTAGTCTTTCAGATGTAAAACAAGAGAAAGGTGAGAAGTGTGAAATAGACAAATGATAATAAGCTATTTAGTATAAAGTTAATTTTAAGTATAGTTATTTAAATTTTATTTATTTTTACCATTTTGAGACAGTGTATATCAACAAAAACAAAAGTTATTTCTTTAGATCACATATATCAAGTAACAGATTAAATACATTTTTACTTACCAAGGTGAGCACTTAGTAAATCTTTTTGAGTGAGTGAATAATTTTAATGAAACGTCTGTGCTGTACCCTTGAGGGTTTTTTTATTGGCCTTTTCATTGGTTTCCCTTCCTTGGTCTCTGCCCTTTCAGATCCATCCTGCACATTATGACTAGTAATTGAGAAGTTGGCATTTATTTTAAGTTTTAGTGTATATGTATTTTTTAAATAACCAGTGATATTTACTCAATGTTTAACATTATCAGTAGCACCATATGATATGATGAATATCATGAGTAAAGATAAAAGAATTAGTATTCAGAACACCCAACCCTATCCTATAGTTGGAGGCTTTGTACAAACACTGCTCTGAATTTATACAGTATCAGTTTGCTAAGGAACCAAGAGAAAAGGAGTCATTTGTAAGAAATAGTCACTGGACCAGAATTAGTGGCAGTTGGGTCTGTTTAGAAATTCTACCAATAAAAAGTGTACTGTTCAAATTTTGAAAAGTTAGACCGTACTGTAGCATTGTGAGATTGAATTCTCACTGTATTTGTATAATTCTTATATTTTTAATACTCAGAATTTGATAAAATACAAATTTTTTAAAATTTCCAAAATGCATTACCTTAGATAGAATTGGACTCTAGGTTAAGAATTCTGGTCATGTTTCTCTCTAGATAGGGTAATCCACCAGGCGGTTAATGTCCATATGTATAGCAAACCAGTAGATTATGCCAGTATAGATAGAAACCTTGTCTATCAGTATGTGTAGGTTTTGTAACTCTGATTAATCTCCCTTCATCTGTTGTAAGGTTTTAGAAAAACTCATTGAAAAAGTATTAGAAAAATCCATTGAAATTGAATCCAACAATTCTCATTGGATACAAAGGAAAGAACACCATTTGTAATATAATTGTTTTATTTTCAGAATAGGTTATACATTCACATAATTCAAAAATCAGTTCATATCAAAGGGTCCACAGTGGAAGGTCTTTGTTTCAAACACTTCCCTTCCCCTCAGCTAGTAGTTTTAGTTTCTTGTGTATCCTTCCAGAAATATTTTACATACTTATAAGGAAATAAAAAGACATATTCAGATGGTTCCTTTTTTATATAAATGGTAGCATACTGTATACACTGTTCTGCATCTTGTTTTGTTTTGTTCTTTTAACTTAAGAATATATCCTAGATACCAAGGAATTATTGATTTTGTCAGGCATGATAATGGCATTATAATTATATATGTCAAGTATCCATAATCTCTAGAAATGCACACTGAAGTATGTTGGGGTGAAACTACATAATGTAGTAGATTTACTTTAGAATACTTAAGCAAAAAAGGAAGAGAAAAGATAAGAAAAGGTAACTGAACCAAGAGAGTAAAAAGGTAAAATTGTTGAGTGGATCAGAGTGATATGAGGTATATATCGTATGAAGCTATCTGAGGGGAGTCAGTTTACCATTCTCTACTTTTGGGTATATCGAACATTTTCATATAAAACCTTTGCTAAGAAAG
>NW_006777583.1:4660895-4676835 GCF_000442215.2 Lipotes vexillifer | reverse complement strand
AAAGAGTGTATCTTGGAGATCTTTTCTTATCAGTACATAGAACACTGTACTACTACACTGTATTCCACTGTAGCAGTGTACCATCATTTATTTAACCTGCCCCTTAGTGATAGACATTTAGGTTATAGTAAATCTTATGTTATAACAAATAATGCTGAATTAATTGCAGTTTCCACATAGGTTCACATTATTTTGCACATGTGTGAGTGTATCTTTAGGAACAATTCCTAGAAGTAGAAATGCTGGGTCAAAGGTATGTGAATTTGCAAATGTGATGAATATTGCTAAATTGTCCTCCATAGGCAATTTATGATTTCACCAATAATATATGAGAGGACCCATTTCATCACAGTTTTATCATCAGAATATATTATTTAAAGTTGTGATTTTTTTTCCCTAGTCTGATATGATAGGTATACAGTGTTACCATGGTATAGTTTTAATAATCATTTCTCATATTATGAGTGAGGTTGAACACCTTTTCATATGTTTGGCAATTTGTCTCCATTATTACGTTTTGAATGTCTTTATAGGTTAATATTTCTAATCCAGGAATATCAAAACATAACTTATTTACGGTCGTCGCATATCCTGTGTCCATGACAGACATTTCTATTTGATCATAATAACTTCCCCCACCCCAACCAGAGACTAGATGGGCTGGAGTCCTCACTGCAGGACTCCAGTAGCTACCCTCAATCTGTTAGAGTTGACCTGCAGACTGACATCTATTTGACGTCTCTGTTCTACCCCTTCCTTCCTTTCCCAACATACGTGCAAGTTATGACCTCCTCAGCCTTTGGGGCAGCCAGGTAGGGCCTGTGACATTCTCATCTGTTTACCCCAGTATGCCTTATGAATATTAAATTTTTCTGTATGTGTGGCAAGTGAAAAAGATTGGGAAACTCGGGCTTCCCTGGTGGCGCAGTGGTTGGGGGTCCGCCTGCCGATTCGGGGGACACGGGTTCGTGCCGCGGTCCGGGAGGATCCCACATGCCGCGGAGCGGCTGGGCCCGTGAGCCGTGGCCGCTGAGCCTGCGCGTCCGGAGCCTGTGCTCCGCAACGGGAGAGGCCACAACAGTGAGAGGCCCGCATACCGCAAAAAAAAAAAAAAAAAAAAGATTGGGAAACTCTACCTTAGATAGTTGCCCCTCGGGTTATATGAAATTAAGTCATTGGCCAGAGATGCTCCACCACTCATTAAATTCAGAATTAGTGGAGAAGTAGTCATGTTAATATCCACCTTGTGGGAGAAAGAAAACAGGCATTGAGAAAGTAAATTTCTGTGTCCAACTAAAAAAAGTTTCTTGATGGTAATTGTCTTGTTTTACCCCAGGGTTCAAGCTAACATTAAAAGTCCTACCTACCAATAGGTAGATGGACTAAAGCCAAGGAGCAAGGATGAGACGAAGGAAGCTTTGAAGTAAATGTAGACAGTATCCCTTAAGTATTTGAAAGTTCCTAGATTGTTTACCTTTTGAAGTTTTAGTTTTACTAATAACTTGCATTTCCATAGTGCATTTTACTGTATAAAGATCCCTCACATATGTTATCTCATACAGTATTAATCACAGCCCTGTTGGGTAGTGGTGAGTTGTTATTATTCACTTTTTATTGATGAGGATGTTCATGCCTGGAGGGTTAAATGTCTTGGCTCATGCTACAAAGTTAACAGTATCTCCTGTTGAAAGCAGCCATCAGCAGTGGTGACAGTTTTCAGCCCACGGTGAGATTGAGTTGGAATCAATAGCCAAAAGTTTATGTGTTTTCAAAGCAAGTCTATGATTAAATTTTCTTAAATTAACATTTTGTAACTTAAGTAACAATTCAAATTACTCTTGATTTTAGTTGAACTTAACAGTTTTCTAACTACTATTTTGACTCCTTAGCCTTATTGATCCAAGTAATTATATTTTGAATCCTTAGATGAATTAATCCAAATATAAAGTACAGATTGTAAGTATCTTCATATTTTAAACAATTAAAAATATACTTAAATCATATTTACACTATTTGTTTCTTTTCCTAAAGAGTTATTAACATAGAAAGAGATAAACACAATCATTTCTACAACCAAAAAAGTGACTTCAGAATTGAACATAGTATGCTGGAAGAATTGGAAAATAAATTGATTAACAGCCGGAAAACAGACAGTAAGTTGAGTTCATGATGAACAAAACCTGAGATATAAAGTTATAGTTTTGCCCTGTGCTTTGTCTTTGTTCATTGACTGTGTTATTTTCTCTATCAAGGTACTTTCTAGCTGGTAATGAGTTTATCTTTTAGGGATATATATTTATTTTTTCGGGTCACTAGTTATTCTGACTGGATTGTTTTCTGTGTATATTTCTTTAATTTTAATAGGAAAAAGAGGGTTTTGTTTTCTGGTTGTCAAATCAATTAATGCTATTAAATTTTTTTAAAGTAAAGGGAAATTGATTCCTGGGCTGTCTGATCTTAGCTCATCACCATGATCTTACTGACTGAGCCCCGGACTAAGTAAGCATCAACAGATTCAGAACCTGTACTTAGTGGTATGAAGTGGTCAAGTCACATAATTGCTTAAACTGGAGTTTACTTGTCTATGCTATAAAAACCTACCATTTCTACCATGGTAGAGCTGTTTGTGCATCTGATGAAATAATATACAAGAAAGTGCCGTAGAGGTTGTACAGTGAATATGTTCGGTTGTTTGTTATGAATATTAATCATTGTTAACAGGGTACTAAATGTTGGCCTTAAAAAAGAATTCTACAAGAATACTTTGTTTCCTTGTAGATTTTATATGCTGCAGAGTCCTTATGTTATAATAATAAAAACATCTTAGCTTTGATTAAAGGAAAAATAATGGTTATCAACCCACTAAGCTTTATAAAATATTAAGACTTATTATATAGAGATTATACTGCTCATGGGACTCCCTTATAGTCAATTAAAAGAATATTTTAATAAGCTTTTCCTTTCAGAATGTAAGATGCACTATTTTAAAAAGTCATCTTTTGTGAGATAGTGGCAAGAATCATTCTCCCTCTTGTGTTGGAATGATAAGACCTAACATAAATGCCAAATTTCCAGTTCTCCTCTTTGATTCATAAAGGAATCTAAACATCCCTTGTTTAATATTTCTTAATGTCCCTCAGTTCTTTTACAGACAACAGCAAGGCTGATCTTTCTGTCTCTCAGTCACACCATTTAGTAGAATGTCTCCATTCTGTGCATTTTAAATTATTTGATTTTCCCCCTTTGAAGGCAACTTTATTTTTATCATTTTATTTCTCTTCTACAGTTTTGCCTCTCTTTATTCACACTTTGTGTTTATTTTATCTAGGAGAAAAAGGAATGCGCTGTGTTAGTATAAGGATATAGAAATTTCCCCTTCACGTATTACAGCTCAGGAGTACTAAATACATATTCCTTACATCAAATATCATGCCACAATTTTAGCCTGAATTTATGTAATATTGTACTTGAATGGTTTGCCTACAGTGCAGAATGTCAGTTCCAAATGAATTAATAAAAGATAATTTGCCCGGACTTCCCTGGTGGCACAGTGGTTAAGAATCCACCTGCCACGGAGCAACTGAGCCCATGTGCCATAACTACTGAGCCTGTGCTCTAGAGCCCGCAAGCCACAACTACTGAAACCCGCGCACAGCAAAGAAGACCCAACGTGACCAAAAAATTAATTAATTAATTAATTAAAAAAATAAAAAGATCATTTGCCCTATAGTGGTATCACTGTAGCGGATCAAACTATGGCAAAAATAAAACAACAAAAAACACTTTCCTGATTACTTTACTAGGGAAGTTTCTTGACCTAAAGTTTCAACAGTAAGACTCTGTAAAATACATTGGATAAAGTTTCTACTTTTATGGAATGCTTGAATTTTAATAAAAAATAGAACAAGCCAAAGTCACATACACATATTTGAGGTTTGTTTTGAATATTAGCACTGGCTTCAGGCCTAAAGGTAAACTTTTTAAAAAATAATTGCTTTTAAGGACTTTTGAACAGAGCCTTTTGGTGCCTCATGTTCATTTGTGGAAAAGTTGCAAAAAAATAAGGGGGGTGCATAAGTAAAATACCCAAAGATGATAAAATATTACTATTATATGAATATGTATATGAATGTGAATATTTGACTTTAACCTAATAATTTAAGTAAATATTAAAGTAAGATTACAACTTCAGAAAGAAAATATGAAAGAAGAATCCCGTCTTCCTGCTGCTGATACGGAACATCTGAAAATGGCTTTGAGACCCTCTTCTGTTCTTCAGGCTTTTATTGTGGGCCTAACACTTTACTTCAGACTGGTCCTTTGGCTGAGCTTGGCAACCTGTAGCATACATACCAGTAAATGGCACCTGAGACATCTCCTCAAGGCCACGACTGTGACACCAGTGGGTATCACCAGCCCCATCTTAGAGGATGTAGTTAGATGAAGTTAATTCTCACTAGGAAGTTTGTCAGTATTCATAGAATTAATATTGGTTAGACAGTTTTAATATTCCAACAATAGTTGAGGTCAAAATCTATGTCCATAAATTATAACAAATTAAAAGAGAAAGAAAAAAACCGTTAAAGAACAAAAATGACTAAACCTATGCTACTGATCCATGTATTTGAGTGTCCAATAACTCAGTCTCTAGAGTTTAAAAAAATATTTCCAAGGACATTTCCTTGGCACAGGTTATAGTAAGATTTAGCCTATTGTGCTTTAAAACATTAGAGGAAATTGAGAGATGGTTTAGTTAGAGCAAGAGTTTGTTCAGGCTGTTTTGACACTTATAAATAACCATCTTTTGTTCGTTATTTAATTGCTCTTCACTATCATTTATTAAATAGTGGTGATCAGCCTTGTGTGAAGAATCCTGAACCACATTTGTCATAGAGTTATTTTAAAGTACATACTTCTCCCTTACAGGAGTAAAAATCCAGCAACAATTGGCCAAAATACACGACAATGTAAAGAAACTTCAGCATCAGTTAAAAGATGTGACGCCTACACCTGATTGTAAGTAAATTTAGATTTTATATTTTTTCTTATGTATTAGTTTTTTCTTCATTAGAAAAGTTTATACTTTTCTGTTTGGCATTAATGGAGGAGCTAAGCCCTACTTTTTGGTTAGGGATTAATAAGGATACATCAGAAAACTGTAATATCTGGTGTTTATATATTTTTTTATCTTTAAAATGCTATCAAACCCTTACAGATTATGAAGTAGACAGAACAGATAATAGTGTCACATACAGGATGAAGAATCTGTGGTATGCAAAGATTCAGATTCAGCTGATGAAGAGGAAAAAAAGACTGATTTCTTGATTCTTAGCCTAGTGTTTTCCCATCATTTGCTTTTTGAAATTATTGCCTTTCAGAGGCATTTCAAATACCTAAGGGAATGGCTAAGTAGTACTGGGGCAAATTCTAGTCATTTGTGAAAAACAAAATTGTATCCTTACCTCCTTGCTTAAGCCAACATTCATTTCTGAGAGATCAAAGCAATGCAGTAAAGTGCTCAAGATGTATGGACTTAAGAATCAGACACATGTTGGGTCAAATCCTTGAACTATCAGTTAAGTGATTTTAGGCAAGTTACCTGATCTCTTTGAGCTTTCATTTACTTAGCTCTAAAATGGAGATAATCATACAACATAACTCATAGAGTTGTTGCAGGAATTAAGTGAGACAATGCACATAAAGCATTTATGCACTGCTTATAACATAGTAAGCAATAAAATATAGTAAATATAATTATTATTTATTAAATTAATATATTAAACCATTAAAATATTAGAAAGGAACATGGGTTAATATTTTTATAATTGTATTATAATTTATAAGAATGACAAAGATCAGAAACCATAAAGAAAAAAGTGGACATAATTGACTATTAAAAAATACCTCAAAACCATAAGCAAAGTTGAAATACAAATTAGGAAAATATTAGTAGTATATATGTAACTTAAAAAGCTAATATCCATAATGTGTAAAGAGTACCTACAAATTAGAGCAACAGAAAAATGGGCAAAGATTATAAGTTGCATATTATAGCAAAAGAAACACAAAACACATGTGAAAAAGTGCTCAGGCTTATTAATTATTATAAAAATATCAATTAAATCAATGACAATAAATTTTTGGTTATTTTGGAACTGGCTAGAATTACGTGGGAAGGAGCACTCTCAAGAACTGTAAAGAGATAGAGCCTCTTTGAAGGACAGTGTGACAGTATTTAGCATACTGTAAAGTGGGCATACTTTTTTGATTTAGCATTTAAGGTTATCAATTATCCTCCAAAAGTATTTATTTGAGGGGGCAGGGATAGACTGAGAGTTTGGGATTGACATGTACACACTGCTATATTTAAAAATAGATAGCCAACAAGGACCTACTGTATAGCACAGGGAACTCTGCTCGATATTCTGTAATAACCTAAATGGGAAAAGAATTTGAGAAAGAATAGATACATGTGTATGTATAACTGAATCACCTTGCTGTACACCTGAAACTAGCACAACATTGTTAATCAACTATACTCTGATATAAAATAAAAATTAAAAATATTTATTTGAGCATGCAAAAATATTTATGCAAAGATAGTTACTACAGCATTGCATCTATTTAAAGGTTCATCAGTTGGAGAATTAATTGGATGAAGTAGCCATATGTATATTGATATGGAAAGTTAACTACAACATTTTGTTAAAGAAAAAGTGCATGTCACAAAAAAATATATGTGGTATAAAATATTTTTTTGGAAAAAATATTTAAGATATGTGCATAGGAAAAAGTCTATAATCAAAAAACTGCATTCGGGGCTTCCCTGGTGGCGCAGTGGTTGAGAGTCCGCTTGCCGATGCGGGGGACACAGGTTCGTACCCCGGTCCGGGAAGATCCCACATGCCGCGGAGCAGCTAGGCCCGTGAGCCATGGCCGCTGAGCCTGCGCGTCCGGAGCCTGTGCTCTGCAACGGGAGAGGCCACAACAGCGAGAGGCCCGCGTACCGCAAAAAAGAAGAAAAAAAACAAAAAAACCCCAAAAAACTGCAATCATAAAAATTCACTTTTTAAAAGCACATTTTTTTCTTATCCTTTAGGCTAAGAAATGTTTTTAAATTAAGGGAACATTCTAATTTTCTTCCTAATTTTTAATTCTTAGTCATAATAAAATATGACATGACATAATTTTTCCTTTTTTTTTCTTTACAGTTGTTGAAAAGCTCAGAGAAATGATGGAAGAAATTGAAAATGCAATTAACACTTTTAAGGAAGAGCAGAGGTTGATGTATGTTTTAAATACATTTTAATATACAATTATTTACCTTTTTTTCAACAACTCTTTACTAGGTTGTTGTATGTAAACTATTTTATTGTTCTGCATTTCATACTAGTCTTACACAAAGGCAATATAAAACCTCTTTTCTTTTGCTTTAGGTTTTAGACTGCTTTTCATGTTTGAAGTGAATTTTCATTTATATTTGGACACTATAAAATCTCAAATAAGAATTTGAAAAATTGTTTTTTTCTCTGAGGAAACTCTTTTAAGGCTTAGATTTATAAATGTTAATAATGTAAAGTGGAGAAGATGACATCAAAAGAGTTGGGAATAATAAAATTTGAAGAAAAATGAAGGGTTAGTATGGATTGGTTTGTATCTTATTTTTCAAACTTTATTTTTAAAATTTTAGCTATGAAGAGCTTATTAAAGAAGAGAAGACAACTAATAATGAGTTGTGTGCCATATCAAGAAAAATTGACACATGGGCTTTGGATAATTCGGAAACAGAGAAAGCTTTCAGAGCAATGTCGAGCAAAGTTCCTGTAGACAAAGTAACACCAAGTACTCTTCCAGAAGAAGTGGTAGAGTTTGAAAAATTCCTTCAGCAAGCAGGAGGGCGACAAGGGGGCTGGGATGATTATGATCACCAGAACTTTGTAAAGGTGAGAAACAAGCATAAAGGGAAGCCAGCATTTATGGGAGAAGTTCTTGAACACCTTCCTGGAAGAACACAGGATGAAGTTCAACAGCATGAGAAATGGTATCAAAAATTTCTGGCCCTAGAAGAAAGGAAAAAAGAGGTAATAACAATTATAATAGCTATTATTTGTTGTATATTTTTGTGTTCTAGGACTGTGCTAAACTCCTTAACATGTATTATTAACTTTACAACAACCCCATGAGGTATGTTACAGTTTTTCCCCTCATCTTATAGAGGGTGAAACTGAGGCATTGAGAAGTGAAGTCATTTTAGTGGAACTATAGTTGGACATCCTCAACATCCAGCATATCTACTCCAGTAAATAATACAGTGGGTCAGAAAACATCTGACAGTGGGCAACACCCTCTGTGTCCACTAGAAGTGTGGGAAATGCATATTTACCCAGGCTTTTGATAAAAGTCATCTTACCAGCAAAGGCCACATTATTTGCAACAGAAAATAAAGAGGCAGTAGAAAGAAAACTCTTTGACTCAAAAGTTTCTTTTAGTTTTGGCACTTCAGCCTCATTGTTTATTTTAAAAGACTCAAAATTTTGGCAACTCCAGAGTAAAGGGGTAACTCTTAATTGCAGCAAATACCTAAAAAGTTCCATTTTCACAAAAATATTCTGGCTCTGGTTTAGATCAGGATTTTTCAACATTGGCATTGTTGACCATTTGGGCTGGATAATTCTTTGCTCTGGGGGCTCTCCTGTGCATTGTAGGATGGTTAGCAGCATCCTTGACCTCCACCCATTAGATGCTGGTAGCATCCCCTGAATTGTGATTATCAAAAATATTTCCAGGGCTTCCCTGGTGGCGCAGTGGTTGAGAGTCCGCCTGCTAATGCAGGGGACACAGGTTCGTGCCCCGGTCTGGGAAGACCCCACATGCCGCTGAGTGGCTGGGCCCGTGAGCCATGGCCGCTGAGCCTGCGCGTCCGGAGCCTGTGCTCCGCAACGGAAGAGGCCACAATAGTGAGAGGCCCAAGTAAGTATATTCAATATCTTATAATAACCTGTAATGGAAATTAATCTGAAAAAAAAAAAAAAAAAATATATATATATGTATGTATTTCCAGACATTACCAGATGTCCCCTGGAGGGTAAAAATTGCCCCTGGTCAAGAACCATGGGTTTAGATAGTCTGAGTCACTGTTTTGTAGACTTCAGCTAGATAAACTTTAACTCGATTGGTTTAACAAGAAAGGTATGACAATTCAACATACCTAAGGAGCATTAAAGAAATATTTGATTGCACGTGTAGTCTAAAGTTTTAGAAGAAATAGCTGGCATTTGTTGTTGCAGTTGTTTCTGTCCAAAATAAGTTGAATGTTCGTAAGGTTGAGACTTCAAACTTTAAGAAAAACTTTGAAACATAAGTCATTTTTAAAAACTCAAAATAACAAGCAACTAAGAATTATTTTGGATTTTTTTCTCCACGATACTGAAAACTTGAGGTCCACAGGCCAGCAAAGTGGTCTGTGGACCAGCAAAGTCAACATCACCTGGGAACTTGTTAGAATTTAGCAGGCCCCAACCCCAGACCTAATCTCAACTCTGGGGGCGGGGCCCCAAAATCTGTGTTTAAACAAGTACTCTAGGTTATTATGTTAACAAGCTAAAGTTTGAGAACCACCTCTCTAGGGAAAAGGAACAGACACAGTGCTTCTTGTAATGAAGGTAAACCACCTGGATTCCGGCTTTCTCTTCTTATTCCCAGCCGCTCTGTTTCCTGATATCTGATGATTGATTGGATGTAGGGGTGAGGTAAGAGGGGGTGTGAAAGTGGAGGTGTCATTTATTGAAGTAGGACATGGTGGAAGAGAAGAGGGAAGTTTGGGGGTACAGCATCAGGAATGCAGTTTCAAATCTGTTGAGTTTAAAATGTTGAGTAGGAAATTTACCATTTTTATCTCCCACTTCCTTTAATATATCCTGTGTTTTGCCTAAATGAACATACTTATTTTCAGACATTCCATGAACTTTCTGGCCCAACTACCCTTGCTTATCTTGTTCTCACTTTTTGGAACCTCCTTCTTTCTTCCCCCTTCCACTATCAACCTACCCAAATCTGCCCAGATCAGATGCTGCTTCCTTTCTGCTCACTCAGACATAAATAGTCGGCTCAGAATTTCACTAGTACTTGTTTATACGTCTTGTGTGATGTGCGATGGCACATTCTGTATTCTAGTATTGATGTACATATCTCACCTCAAGCAATGCTGCTCAAACTTGGTGCATGGACTGGATGTTAGTTTGCAAACTGTTCTGGTCTTCAGTGAGTTATCATGATTGCATGAGAATCAGCTACCCAGTAAGCACACTATTTAGTTCAGGTGGCTGTTTTTTCATAGAAAAGTTTCTCATTGAGGAAGCAGTACACTGATTTACATCCTGGCATGAATTCCTGATATTGTTGTGGACCAGTACTTTGAGTAGCACTATACTAGATGGCATTTGGTATTGTTTTAATCATCTATGGTTCCCGTCACTTTTTCTTGCATATAGTACACATAGCATAAGGATTTATTTAATGAAAATGAATGATATACCATAAGGAAAGATGAGGAAATGATTTCCCAACTTGAGGGGAAAGTAATTCAGTGGATGTTTCCTTTATGGCATAGAGAAGGCTGCTAGAATTTTAAATAATCTTTACATACCCATATATAAAGATCTGAAGCTATTTTACTTTTTACTTTTTTTTTTTTTTTTTTACACTTATGAAGCACTATGTGCCAGGCATTTACTCATTTAAACTTCACAACAACCCTGTTTGAGAAGTGCTGCCTACCACTTACAGATGAGCAAAATGAGGACAGAGACATTTAGTGACTCGTCCAAGGTTACACCTAGTAAATGGCAAAACCAGGATTTGGTCCCAAATACCTGGCTTCAGAGCACATACTCTCAACTACCCCACTTTTAATTCCTCTTCTGATATTTGACCAGAGGTAGGTCACTCAGAAAGGATTCTAAGCCTAGAAAGAGGATTTGGAAGCAGAAGTGAAATGATCAGAGGAAAGGGATGTTTCCCCTGAACACAAATGAAGGAGGTAAAGGGGAGGAAGATACTTAATGAGGTGTTGTCCTTGTGTACCTGGGGATTAAAAGAGGAAGAGAAAGGCTGATGGAATAGCCATTATTCAGTGTTTTAAAAGATACATTAAATTTTTTACAAATAGAAATAGAAAAAACCTGCATTGGTTTAAAAAAACACTTTTAAAAACTAAGCAACTAGCATCCTGCATCACTATTCTAGAAAGAAAGATGGATTTGAGGTTGTATTTTAAAATGTTTTTAGTGGGAATTTTCTGGCAGTCCAGTGGTTAGGACTCAGCTCTTTCACTGCCGTGGCCCAGGTTCGATCACTGGTTGGGGAACGAAGATCCCGCATGCTGCACAGTGTGGCCAAATTAAAAAATAAAATAAAAAATAAAATGCTTTTGGCTATTAAAAATATTTTTTCTTACTATGTTTTAACCATTTAGTCTATTCAGAATTGGAAAACCAAAAAGCAGCAAAAAAAGGAGGAAATTTTCAAGTTAAAGGAAAAAGCGGAGAACATACCAATGCTTTTTCATAATAAACAGGAAGATAATCAAAAGCAAAAAGAAGAACAAAGAAAGAAGCAGAAATTGGCAGTTGAAGCTTGGAAAAAACAGAAAAGTATAGAAATGTCAATGAAATATGCTTCCCAGTTAAAAGAAGAGGAAGAGAAGGAGAAAAAGCAGCAGAAAGAACGTCAACGCCAATGTAAACTAAAATTGCTGCTAGAAACTTATACCCAGCAGAAGAAAGAACAGGAAGAATTCTTGAGACTTGAAAAGGAGATTAGGGAAAAGACAGAAAAGGCAGAAAAAAGAAAAACCGCTGCTGATGAAATTTCCAGGTTTCAAGAAAGAGTGAGTAAATACATTTCCTAAATAATTTTTCAGTGATACACATGGAGGTATTACTTCCAGGTTCAGTTCAGCAAAAATTAATTGAATCCTTCTTATATATCTGGCCTGGACCTAGCATTAGTACACCAAAATAAGTGGGCCACGCTCCCTGCTTTCTAGTAGATTATAGTCTACTGGGAAAGACTGGTGTGCAAATAGAGGACTTCAGTATAATATGGTAAACAGTGTGGTGATTGAGGTGTGGACAGAGAACTTTTGGAGGTGGATGTGCAAGAAGGAAAGCTTACCATAACTGTGAGTGTGAGACAGAAGGTGATACTTGAGTTGAGTGTTGGAAGAGAAGAAAGGGGAAGGAAAGGGGAGATCTTTCTTAGTAGAGTGAACATGAATGGGCAGCTTGGAGGAGTGTAACAGAGTAGTTTGTGGGGGAAACTGTAGACACTTCAGTATTTTTAGGGCATCAGCTGGGAGATGGGAACCAGCAGGAGACAAGGCTGGAAAGGTAGCCACAGGCCAGGCCATGAATGTCTTGTTTTCTCTGCCACACTGGCTGGCTTTTCCCCATAGGTGATTTGCTTACTAGTTCACTGTTCATTTCCCTACCATAATGTAAGCTCCATGAAGGCAGAGGTTTTGCCCTTTTTGTTCATCCTTTACCCTAGGGTCTAGCACATTATAGATACTCAACATATACTTAAAGGAATCAAGGTTATTGCTGAGAGGATTATAGGTGATTTTAAACAAATGTATATAAGAAAAATCCTAATCAAAGAAAGAAGTTGCAATCTTATTATCAGACAGGGTGGAATTCAGTCCAAATGTATTTAAAAAGACAAGGAAGGGTACTTTAAAATGAAAAAGAGTACAAATGAGAGGTAAGTGTTATGAATTGTTATATGTATCAGAATACATAGGAACAACACTCATAAAGCAAAAAATAAGGGAAATACAAAGAAAAATAATAGAAAAAAACACATTACTAGTGGGATTTCTTTTGGTTCATATATAAAAATCTACCTAAATAACAAAAGATCCACTCCCCAAAAAGGCAAGCAGGTCACATAATTAAAGGCTTAGGAAAAAAAAGAAAACCTGTTATACAGAAAATATATGAGAGTTCTAAAACCAGACATATCTGTATTGATAAGTGAGTCAGGCTAACTCACCCATTAAAAGGAAGTTTTAGACTGAGCCATAAAATAAAACAAGAAACACCTAAAAGAAGGTGATTCAGAAAGGATGTGCATGTATTGCATTTATATTCAGAAAATAAAGCTCTTAGCATTTTTTGGAAAAAGTTGATATTAAAGGAGTATTGCTACTTAAGGTAATTTAATTTTACTTTAAACTTTATTAAAATTTACTTTAATAAACTTTGAAACAGATTCTAGCTAATTTTAATTTCTTAATGTTATCTTTTTTGTTGGTATATGTCTTTTAGGATTTACATAAACTTGAATTGAAAATTCTAGATAGACAATCAAAGGAAGATGAAAAGGCAGAAAAACAAAGAAAACTGGCAAAATTAAAAGAAAAGGTACTCAGTACTGAGATTAATTTATTTTCATTGTTATTATCCTAATTCATTGATTTGTAAGGATACAAACATAAAATCCATTTTCTTTTTATCCATCTCCTTTATTTCACACTTATTTATTTACATATTACAAAAAATAACTTGGTACAACTTAAGCAGCTGTTGTTTGAATTCTACCATTTCACATTATAAGCACCTCATTTTCTTTTACCCTAAATTCCTTCTCTCTTCCTACTCTTCATTCTTTTCTTCATTCTTCCTATATGAGCCTATATTTTAGACCTATAGCAGCTATGGGCATTGTTTAATTTCACTGGTGATAAAGATAGTGGTGACTCTCATGGATAAAACAAAGGACTTACTGGTGTTTATTTATCTTAAATTTATTGTCTGGCTATATCACTATCATACTTTGCTGCATTACATTTCCCTCATGATAGAAATAGAAAAAAATACAACAGTAGAAGTAGAATAAAATAATTGAACTTGGGCTTCCCTGGTGGCACAGTGGTTGAGAGTCTGCCTGCCGATGCAGGGGACACAGGTTTGTGCCCCGGTCCGGGAAGATCCCACATGCCGCGGAGCTGCTGGGCCCGTGAGCCATGGCCGCTGAGCCTGCGCCTCCGGAGCCTGTGCTCCGCAACAGGAGAGGCCACAACAGTGAGATGCCCGCGTACCGCAAAAAAAAAAAAATAATTGAACTAGAAAAAAACCCTAAATTTACACTTTATTAATAGATTGACATAATCCAAATTTTATTTTAGCTATATGAGCACAACTATAAGTTTACTGAAACGGTTTTATTTCTGTCTAGCGAATATCAAGTATTTTCCTTAAAACTGCTGTGTTACTAAGGATCTTACAAGTACAAACTTAATAGTTCATATAAATTAACTGGCACTCATTTTACTTCTGATTACAGGTTGAAAACAACATTAGTAGAGATCCCTCTAGAGTTTACAAACCTACCAAAGGTTGGGAAGAACGCACCAAAAAGATAGGACCAACAGGCTCTGGGCCACTTCTACATATCCCACATAGGTAAAAAGGAGTTAGAATGGGTGTTCACTCTATAATAATTTAATAAGCTGCATATAAATTGTATATATTTTATGCAGTTTATGTATGTATATTGTGTTTTATAATAAAAAGTTGATAAATCTATATACTTTTTAAAAGTTAACATTTAATCAGAACTTTTAAAAAATACCCTATATATTTGTAATTGCTCTTTTCTTCTTCTCCTTAGGGCTATTCCAACCTGGAGACAAGGAGTTTAGAAAAGAATATGGGATAATGAAATTGGCGTTCAGTTGATGAGAATGTTAGCATATTCCGTTATAGGAGAGAGTGACTGTGTTCTTGAAATATTACTAGCCTAGTCAGATTGATTATTGTGTTGCATGTGAATTGGCAGGTATTAAGTTCCATGAGGCATTGTCATTAGTATTTCCTGTTTATACTAAGAGGGTAATTAATGTACAAGTTGGCCTATTATTGATGTAAAAGTTCCTTGAATAAGTCTATGTTAGAAACAGTATTTCATTTAAATACTTAGAACATTTGAAAGATACTTTGTTTTTGTCACTGCATAGCAAAATAAATTGAGACAATCATAGAGTAACATTTTTAAACCAAAATTGTAAGGTTTATAACTTGGAGCTAAATTAGCCTGAGTAACAAAAATGTAAAGTTTTTTTTTTTTTGAGTTATGAAATAAGTTGGTACTTTTTCTAAGTTTAACAAATTGGTAATTTGTCAGTTACTACATTTTTGTGTACCAAATATTTTGTATTTGTTTGAAGCATGCTTTGTTTTATATAGAGAATATTTATTTAAAAAATATACCTCTCATCTCATATATACCCTGTTATTTGTATTATTGATACTTAATCTTTTTGGTTTCCTTTAGCTATTCCAAATCTCCTTTCAGCCTTTCTGTACTCCACACATTTATAAAATCTTGTGTCTTTCACATCTTCTTGGCTGATGCAGTTTTCTTTTCTGCTTTGTTTGCCTCAAAATATGAAAATCTTCTGTTTTGAAACATCATCTGAAATGAGCTGGCTTTAGAATACTACGATTTCTCTTAGTGGTATTTAAAATGTTTTAAAATTGCTAGACTAATATATTTGGTCAAAAGAGTTAATTTTCAAATTTCCAAACTTTTGTAAATGAAAACACAATTTAACTTAATTTGACTCAACTTTTCATACTAAAAAAATCTTAGTTCCTAACTTTAATTAGTTCCCATCTTATAGGAAAGGCATCATATACATAATAAATATAGAAACTCATTTCTTATAACTTTTATATTAGAGTATCTTTAATTGTAATTTGATACATTTAGGTCAGATGACTCAGAAATTTACTATGAGTAGTAGTCAAAACCTTTTCATATTTCAAAGTTAATATTCAAAGTAGATGGCCTCCAAATTATGGAAACTGAATTCTGATTATACAATTATTGGTGCAAAATGAGAGAATTAATATAAAACATCCTTAATCAGGAATGC
>NW_006777583.1:4647183-4660687 GCF_000442215.2 Lipotes vexillifer | reverse complement strand
AGGAATGCCCATTTTATTTATTGTACTTGTTCTCCTTAACTTTTTAAAATGATTTGAGGCAGTTTAGAAATAAAACAAAGAACAGGACAAGGGAATTTAAAAACAGAATTGAACAGCGACAAGATACAGAAAAGTAAAGGTTTCTCATATATTACTTTCTAACGTGTTGCTTTTTGTTGTACATAAATACAGCTTTTAGTTTCCTGCATCTAAGGTAAGCTTACTGGGTGATATGGTTCTTACAGCTTTTTGTTTTGTTTTTTTTTTTAATAAAAGTAAGTATGGAGTATTTTGAAGAAACTAGTCCTTCTAACTGAATCTATTGATAAAATAAGTGAGGAATTTATCATATGGATCCTTTGTATAAAGGACATAGAATAAACATAATAATGTCTACAGTTATAGGCTCATAGAAGAGATGTCAAATAAACATTTCTTATACCAGATTAAAAAGTATATTAATAAGAAATTTAGAAAAAAACACTAAAGGAAAAATGTTACAAAGCACCCATAATTCCACTACCCTAAGGTAATTTCTTCCAAAAATACACCTACATATTTTAAATAGGTAGTCTTAGAATACATTTTAGATATTACACTGTAATTGCTTAACATTACATAACATATTTTTCTATGTTTCTGTATAGTTCAAACATTATCATTTAATGGATAAATAGTATTCAATTTTATAGATACTCTATCATTCCTGTACTTTGAAGACTTGTGCTATTTATACTTCTTAACTAATAATGTAGAGTGACATTTTATGTAGGGGGTTAGATTCGTCACATGTATGTCAAAAATCTTGTATGGTCAGAATCACCCATGAAAAGGTGGTGATTACTTACCTAGGAGGTATATTATCTCTCAGTGAGTCCACCATAGAAGTATTTCCTCCAGATCTGGATCAGATTAGTGGTTCTTGGGCTGAGAATCAGATGAAATATTGGCTCCCCTTTAAGGGCCAGGTTGAATAGGATTGTCTTTCTGAGCTTATATAGAATGTGCATAATTGATCCTAGTAAGTTATATGTGGTGATGTAATTTCACTTTGAACATCTTCAGACATTTTGTGGTGTATATGTGTAAGTGAGAGAGAAAGATCTTCATTGTAATAACGCCCTCTAAACTGGGCATACCTAAAGGGCAAGGACTGTTGGCCTCTGTATTCGTAGGGAAGCACCAAGGACAGCCCTCTGCCCCTACCTGGCAGTTGTTAATGCAATATTTGTTAAAGACATGCAGGAGTACCTGTGAATAATTAGTTACTAGTACCTAACATTATGCAAGGTGCTTTGGATTGGTGAATTAGGATAACTCCAGCCCACATGGTATGTTTTTTAAGAAATACATTTTCTAAGAAAGCTAACAATTGAAATTATGCCCAAACTTCTATTAGTTGATTATAAAAACCAAGTTCAGGCCTGATCCTTGCGTGGATTTTTTTCCCCCAAGACTAAATCATAAACTTTTAAAGGGAAGAATATATGGTTGAAGCAACTTAAATCCCTCTTTTTGAAGAAGAAAAAAAAAAGCTAGAAGCCTATGTTATTTCGTGTTTTTTAGCATATGCGTAGAGAACACGTTGTGCATATTTTCCGTTGCAAATTGATCCAACATTGATGCTGGATGACACATTGACTCAAGGAGTAAAATCTTTGTCCCGTAAAAGCAAATGATACAAACCCTCCCATGCGAGTGAACAGGGTGTGTGTGTGTGTGTGTGTGTGTGTGTCGATAATTATTTAATAAGCATTTGGTTATCCCCATAACCAAATAATTTGATTTGCAGATTGAGTTTCTCCATCCATTCAGCTTAAAACTGTGGCCTTCCAAAAATGAGTCTGTTGGCAAATTTATACTGGCCCATCTCTATTTTCATATGTACCATCTTCATGTTCTTTGGGGCCTTACTTTTCTCAAAGCGAACTTGAAGCTACTGACCTTGCACTTCCTCCCAAATATCCAAGATAAAAGTTCTGGAAGGATTTGTGGGCTGAATTTTACAAGGCTTGCGAGGTGTTTCCAAACCTTTGGAGCTTAGAGTAGAAAAGGCGGGGTCGTGCGCTACCTACGGAGAAATGGGAGGGAGAAAGCGCCGCGTAAGGCCTTCCGTTGACAGCGTGTACCTTCAATCACCGAAGTGGGAAGCGGAGGGCGCACTTGCCCTCCCCACGCGACCCTCAGGTGTTGACCCTTGGGTTTTCTTCGCGCCGCGAGCCAACTGCTTCCGGGTCGCGGCGGACGTCGTTTCCGTAGCAGCATGGCGGCCACGGAAGATGAGCGGCCGGCTGGGAGTGGAGAGGGAGAGCGGCTGGATTTCCTACGGGACCGGCACGTGCGGTTCTTCCAGCGCTGCCTCCAGGTCTTGCCGGAGCGCTACTCTTCGCTCGAGACCAGCAGGTAACTGGTGGCCACAGTCAGCGAGGCCGACACAGGGCCCGGCCCCCCGGAAAGGCGCTGCGGAGCCTGATGGCTAAGTGGGCGCCCGCTGAGGGCTGCGCCACCGCCCACCCGGCACTGCTTCCCCTCCCGGGCCGGGCTGCAGTCACCCTTGCTCCCGCGAGCTACGGCGAGAGGGCTGGGGCGAGCTGTAAGTCGAGGGCTTTTGGAATCTACAGGTTTCGCCCTTTTCACTTCTCAACCATTTTTACGTCTCAACTTTGAGCTTCTTTTTTACCCCTGCTCCGAACCTGTGAGTCACTTGGCCTCGCTTCCGAGTATAAACAGAAAAAGACAAAGGGTTTGTCATCGTATTTTACCTAAATAGCCTCTCCAGTGCTTCCCTTTCCTCCATAAAGTCATTAATTCTTAATTGAATGCCTGTATGGTGTTCAGTGTATAGGAGCGGTAGGGAGTCTCTAAGGTTTGCGTAGATAAGAACTTTCCAGGAATCGTAAATCTAATGATAGGATTGGCGAAAGAGGTGCAGTGTTGCTGGAAGCAGCCTGTTAAAGTTTATTTGCAATAGCATTGTGAGTTGGGGTGGTCTGAGGACTGTGATCTGGCAGAGGCTAAGAAACTGTGAGTTAGTCATTCAGAGTAAACGTCTGGGGATGAGAATAACGAAAGGAGGCAGCGATCTTTGCTTTGCACTGTTGTGTTTTGAAGTGAGACTCCAAAGCTTCATGGGACTGGCTTGGAAGAGAGAGCCAGTTGGTTTTGCTCTGATCTTTTCCGTATTTTCGTAACTGAGTCTGTGGTGTATTTTGAACACTTCAGTTTTGGAAGTTTTATAGATTACTTTCGCATACATGGTCAAGAAATATTTATTATGGTGGGTGCTGGAGCACAGCTGAACAAGACGTACGGGCAGTTTCAATAGGGCAGGTTCCTAACCCGGATTTCCTTAGAGAGACCTTCCCTAATCACCCTTTCCAAAGGAGACTACTTCCAGTCACCACCTGAAATTATATATTGATGATACCCTTCTTTCACACAGGATTGTAGACTCATGAAGGCAGGATTTTTGTCTTTCTTGTTTCCCTCTGTAATACCAGGGCTGCTCTGTCCAATTTGGTAGCCACATTTGGATATTTAAATTTGAATTAATTAAAATGAAATAAGATTAAAAATTCACTTCCTCTGTTTCCAGTAGTTACCACTTTTCAAGTGCTTGGTCACCACATTGGCCTGTGGCTTTTGTTTCTATCTCAACATTTACGTCATCTCAAAAAGTCCTACTGGACAGCATTGCACTAGAACCTTGACTAATATCTGGCATAAGAGAAGGCAATAAGGACATATTTGTTGAATAACTATTCCGAGCTGAGCCCTGAAGGATGAACAGATTTTTGCTAAAGAGTGAAGCATCATTTGTATTCCTTTCTCCATCTATGTATATTGATTGACTAGCAGAGCCCATACCTCGATCTAAATTAACATTTCCAAGACTCAGTCATTGATTGTAATGATATGGGATGTTTAGAAATACATTGATAAATCACATATTTGTTGAGGATTAATTTTATGTTAATTTAAAGCATTTGAATAAAGAAAAACATACATCCTATTTTGAGTGTTAAACAGTTGAACTTTGCTCGTAGCTATCGCAGGTCTGTGGTTGCATTTTCACAATGCTAGTGTGTTTGGTCTATATAAAATTCAGCAAGGACAAAATCATACAGACTAACGCATGTTGGCAGTAAACTGTAATCCTGCTCACAGCATAAATTGTCTGATTAAACAACTAACTTAACAATAGATTTAATAACTTAGTATGATCTTAGGATTTACACCAGGCATTGTATATTAGATAATAGATATGTAATATCACAGTGCACTAGTTAAGAGATATTAATTATATCCTTTTTATGCCTCATGTTTGTCACTTAAGTATGTTTTAGCATTTTGGTTATTTTTAATGGCTCAATTCATAACCACATTTAAGATAATATGCACATACTGGGTTTTGTGGTGATTTTTTTTAAGTTTTTCAATTTTTCTCTTTCCTGATTCACATTCTTTACTTTCCTTAGTTCAGCATTAAGTCCTTTTGTGGTGTATGTGATTCATAATTGACTTTAAGACGCTTGTGAGGAAGCTCCAACTTTTTAAGCAAAGGTGACTGGTCACGAAATTTTTACTAATAGAGTTTGAAGATAAAACAATGTATTAACTAAGTCATAATTCTTAGTATTATAATTCAATTCCGCAAGCATTTACTGAGGGGCTACCATGTATCTGGGTATGGGGATAGGTATAAAGCAATGATTCAGGTTTTCCTGTGTTCATTTGTTTTTACTGATAGATGTGAAACAGCTGACTCCTAGGAAGGCTAATATTGAACTAGACATTTAGACCCTTATTTTCTGACCCACCATTTTGACAAAATTATTCTGTTTCCCTGTTTCTTTTAGCCCGATCCATAGAATAATTTTAATTTTTCTAATAGCAGTGGCTTTATGAAAATTATAAGGTATACTGTTTGTTGATTCACTCGAGGTTTTTCTTTTATATTAACTTCTGAAAAGTGATGGTTACTAGTTAACTCAAGTGAATATAGACCTTGGATTGTGAGCTTTGTCAATTAACAGGTTTCTTTTCATGAGAGGTTTAGGGAGCTTTTTGGTTATGTGATATTGTTGTCATTTGTGTTTGGGCAGTGGGCATTAGAGTGGGCCTTTTTAAATTGGGGAGCAAAATATTGACCATTTTCTTTTATGTTATTTTTACAGACCCAACTCTTCTAGAGGAAGGGTTTAGATGATTTCCACCCTCCCCAAGACATTCACAATCTTTCTATTCTGGTTTCCTCCGTATCCCCTTTGTATCCTGTGTTGTAACCACTTAGCTGCCTACCAGCCAGCAACTTCTCTGTCCTTTTGTTCTCTCCATTATCTGAAGTATATCACAGTCTGGCAGTGTGTCTCAAAGTGTGTTGGTGAGGGAGGCTTTTAATCAGTGATAACAGAGTACTTATAAAAATACACATACCTGAGCCCCTCCCCAGATCTACTGCATTCGACTTTCTGTATGGGCCTGGGAGTCTAGGTTCATAATAAGCATCCCAGGTAGTTCTGATGCACACTAAAGTTTGAGACGGTTTGCCTAATAGGAGAAACAAAAGTACAAACAGATTATTTAATACAACAGTGCTTCCCAGCTCTAATGTGCATATGAATCACCTGGGGATCTTGTTAAAATGCAGGTTCTCATTACGTAGGTCTGGGTGGGGTCTGAGATGCTGCAGTTGTGACAGGCTCCCAGGTGAGGCTGATGCTGCTGATCCCCTGGCCCACTTTGATTTTGTTTGCACGGTGATTGTGATATTCACAGGGCATTCCGGAAGCACCTACGTAATCAACCTGAAGAGAGACTCGAGGAAGAGTCTGAGGCTTCCTGGAAGACGTAACCCTGGAGCTAAATATTAAAGAATGTGTTGAGTTTTTGTGTGGGTGGGTGGATTATAGGCAAAAGGACAATAAATAAAGACAATAAAGATAGATAAGTGAGTATTGAGCAGGGAAACACCAGTCAGTTCTCTGATGGTGGTTCAAAATGTAAGGCAGGTGTGGTAGGAATTTAGTATGGAGAGGTAGACATAGGCTTTCTTTGCCATGTCAAGAACCTGGGAATTTGATATGTAAGTGACGGGCAGTTGCCAAGCAGTGGATCTTTCTGGTTAGATATGCATTTTAGAGTGATCATTGGATTTGAGATTAGTTATTGTATCAAGTGGGACAAAACCAGAACCAGGGGCACCAATTAGGAAGCTGTTGTAATAGTCCAGGAGTCAAGTGCTGGGACAGCAAAATTAGGGATAGAAAGGAGGGGATGAAGAAAGAAGGAGGAGTCCCAGAATTCTAGGGTTGGAACTAGCAACTGGTCTAGAGAACAAGAGGCAAAAGGAGCAGATTTGGAAAGGAAGAGGATGTTATCTGTGGTAGCGCTTAGAAACATCGTTTAGTTTACCTGCAAATTGATCTATTGGTGAAGCAACTTGATTGTGGGGGTGGGGGGGGCGGGGCAGTGGTGGGGATGTTACTTGTTCATCCAAGTAAGATAAACTTTTTATATGTACTGTCCAGAGTAGGAGAAGGGGCAGGACGACATGGCTTAGTTCAGTTTTTCAGAGTTTAATTCTAGGGAAAAGAAGAAAGGAAGAAAACAGACAGATGCTCTCCAAAGAAGTAATAAAGTAAAAATCACTTCACTGGCCTGATTTTAGATGCATGCATTGGCAAGATTACCCCTCTAGATGCCTGAACCAAGGCAGGTTGCCTAGCAGTCTCTACCCCAAGCAGCAGTCAACTGGGCACCACAAAACCCTACATTATTTCTCCCAGAGGACCACAGCCCAGAATTCCTTTTTATTCCACGTGACTTATTTAATTCTCTCCCTCTCAGTGTTTTAGGACTACTTGAGAACTCTAGTGTGGTCAGAAAAGGAATACTTTCTTATTATCCTTAGAGGAAGTCTGGATGTTTGCTCCAAACTGACTTCTTGGTTCTGTCTGCCAGCCACTGCTGGGTGCTTAACTTGATAAACAGGCTTTTCACTATAGTGTTGTTAATCCTATAAACCTTAGTCTAAACTGCTATGAGTTGAAAATGCTGGACTTTGAGAAGCTTTTAATAGTTAAGTATGCAGGACTTTAAAATAGTTTACCATCGGATGACTGATTTCTGGTATTTGCATCCATACCGTGGAGCAAGTAAAACAAAAAAACAGATCATTCAGGTATCTCTTATATACAGATAACAGTATGACTTTAGAGGAGAGTTTCTAGACCTCAGCACTGTTGACATTTTGGGTCAGACACTTCTTTGTTGACTGGGGCTGTGTTGTGCATCATAGTACATTTAGCAGCATCCCTGGCTTTTACCAACTGGATGCCAAATAGCGCCCTTCCCTAGTGGTGAAAACCAAAATTGTCTTCAGAATGTCCGCTGGGGAACAGTATTGCCCTAGTGGAGAATCGCTGTGCTTCTAAAGCCTGGCTGCCCTTTAGAATCATCTGGGAAGCTCCCCATCCTCCACCCCGTCCCCACTTACCCAAACACCAGGTCCCAGACCCTGCCTTCCATCTAGAATTTATGATACCTTTGTCGTGGAGTAAGGCCTAGGCCTCTCCTGGTTTTGTTGGTGGTGTATTAAGTTGTTTGTTTTTAAGCTGATTCTAATTGCACCACATTTGAGAAACACCCCTTGGACTCAGAATTCCTTGAGTAGTTTTCATTGGTTATCTAGCATTGAAATCTCAAGTTACTTGAATTCTTTATTATCTTGAACTAGAAAATTAAAGAGATGGACGAGATAATTTCTGCTTTTAACTTAGGAAATAATACCTACTTATTTTTATAGCCCTTTGGATATGTTTTCTTAGAACATTTTTTAGTAACAGGAAGATGATTGTTTTATCAGCACCTCGTGTTGTTCCTCACTTTTATCTCTCTTCCTTTTGCTTTTCTCTGTAATAATGATTTAATAAACTAAAGTATTAGATGCTTAATTTTACCAGACTGTCGTCATTCACTTTATAGATTACAGCCAAACTGAACCCTATGATAGCTCTCCAGGAGGGCTAGATGTAGTATTGCAGGTCTTTTATTTGTTAGGTAATTCAATAAATTGAGTGCATATCATGCACAAGGCAGACCTTATCTCATGAAACATAATTAGCACCAAGAGCAGTGATTTTCACATGTCAGTACTGTTAGGTAGAAATGTTCCCCATGTCTAAAATGTTTTGTTTTGGAGAAGAGCAGTTGGGGGGGATGGTGGAAGTTGCCAACTAATGAAAAGGTCTGTATAGTGCAAGTTAGTCCTGTCCCTTCAAATCAGGGAAATACCAATAATAATAGCTTCCACTTATTTAGTGCTTGCTTTTGAGCAGGTAAGCACAATAACTGTGTGAAGTTTAATGATTTACAGATAAGGAAGCTGACTTAGAAAAGACTTAGAAAAGGTTTGGTAACCTAACCAGATTATATATGGCTAGAAATTGACCAGCCTAGGATTTGAGGCTAGCTCATTTTATTGCAGATCTGGGCTCTGAAGTACTGCTTCCCACATAAAGGTGTTCCACTGCCCTTAATTTATTCCTGATCTTATCCAGATAAATCACCTCCCTAATTCATGTGGATTTCAGTGAGTTAGAATTAAATTGAGATAATATATGAGAAATTTCCTAGCCCAGTGCCTAATACATAGTAATAATCTCTCGGTAATGTGAGTTTCGTAAAATGTATTGTTCTTTTTTTCTTAATTTTTTTCTTTTGTTGTTGTTGTTGTTGTTGTTGTTGTTGTTGTTGTACGTGGGCCTCACTGTTGTGGCCTCTCCCACTGTGGAGCACAGGCTCTGGACGCGCAGGCTCAGCGGTCATGGCTCACGGGCCCAGCCGCTCTGCGGCATGTGGGATCTTCCCGGACTGGGGCACGAACCCGTGTCCCCTGCATCGGCAGGCAGACTCGCAACCACTGTGCCACCAGGGAAGCCCTCTCCTCCTGTTATCTTATGGATGCCAGCCTTTTCAACCAGGGATCAGAGAGAGAATTATACCCTTTAAAAAAATGAGTGACTATTTTCTCATTTCTCCTAAAGTTGGTGATACCATTCTAGATGCAGAGGAGAGAAGTTAATTGTATACAATGGTTGCCTTAGGGCATTAAGGCTTAATTTTCTCTTGGAATCTCTGTTTAGAAGGTTATAGAATGCACCAAGTGGCTCTGCTAGAAGATTTTAGACCAGATAATTTGAAGTATTAGTTTATCAGTATTAGTCATAGGAATTATTAGAATATGGAAACGAGATAACCATGCTCAATCAAACAACTTTGTAGAATGCATCTCAACAGGAAAGGAATTATATGAAACAAACTGTTTAAGTAAAAAGCAACCACTAAGGGGACTAGTTTTTATACGAAAGCACAAAGCTTAGATTTCTGATTTAGTGCACAATCTTGGAGGGGAAGGATATTGCTTTATAGTTTTCCATTTCATCAGAAATGTTTGTCTCGGGCTTCCCTGGTGGCGCAGTGGTTGAGAGTCCGCCTGCCGATGCAGGGGACAAGGGTTCGTGCCCCGGTCCGGGAAGATCCCACATGCCGCGAAGCGGCTGGGCCCGTGAGCCATGGCTGCAGAGCCTGCTCCACAATGGGAGAGGCCACAACGGTGAGAGGCCCAGGTACAGCCAAAAAAAAAAAAAAAAGAATGAAGAAAAATGTTCGTCTCTAGGAAAATGGAAACTGAAATGCATTTGCATTTTTAAAAATCTTCCTTATTCCCCAAAATTCATTATAAGTTTTTTCCAAGGGGTCACATTATTCATAAACAAATTTGAATAATGATAGATTCATTCTAACATCCTTAAGAATTAAGCACCAGCTACAAGCATAATTGCTCTTGGCAAATCAGTGAAAATTGAGATTTTTATATATTTTCTACCTTTTTGACCTTATATATACTGATTAGGTGCAGGGAATTCTCTTTTTCAAATCTACTTTTAGCCTTCAGGTTGCTCATAAACTGGTTTCAGTGAATTCATGTATACTTCAGATGAGTAGGGTTGATTTCTTAACCCTTAAATGTCCCTTTATTAAAAATTAAAACAAAGGTTTGATTGATACTATTAACTTATAAGAATAAATTGGTTTTTTCGGCTTTTGCAAGTTGGGAATATTGTTTAAATTATCGTAAAGTTGGAATGAGTTTATTATTTTTCTGAACCAGAAAGACTTCATTGGTTTGATACTTAAGATGGAATTTTATATTTTTCTCTTTTAGGTTGACTATTGCATTTTTTGCTCTTTCTGGGCTGGATATGTTGGACTCCTTAGATGTGGTGAACAAGGATGATATAATCGAGTGGATTTACTCCCTGCAGGTCCTTCCCACAGAAGACAGTGAGTGAGTTTTTAGCATTTTGTTTTTAGTGTGACTAGTTGTACCTGGCATAACATGTGTTGCACTCGGAAATCTTAGTATTTGTTCCTAAACTGTTAACATATTTTATTCATCTGTGTTTTCCTTGTAACACTCCCTTTCTGCTCAAACACAGTGCTGACCAAGTCTAGTGAGTCATTAATCTCTGGAGAAAACAATTTAGCGATGTCTAAGGTTGGATGGAGTTTCACAGTTGTACACCATGCTGTGTTGCGTATTTCCACGCTCACGACTGCTTGTTGAGCAGTATTGTATTCCATATTTATGTTTGATTAGTTTTGTAGCATTCACTCTGTTTTTCATTCCCAACCATTCTTTCTGTCTCTTCAGTGAAAAACTCTTTGCTGTCAAAAAGTTTCATTCCAATCTCTTGGCCATTTTCCCTCTAAAGTTCCATTAGTATTTCTTCAATGGTTTCTTAGAGCTCTTATTTATACTTAGGTCATTTTTATGCTTCTTAAAACTTTATACATTTTGATCGATTAAATTCTCAAAATTCATAAATTATTGATCAACTAAATACAAGTTTTATAAACTCTGTTGTTCACTCCATTAAGTGTAAAATACCTAATATCTATTTAACTTATAAATGTTAGAAATTCTAACATTGAATTGAATTGGAGCAAGCAGATAAACTCAGAAAATCGTGCAATTTTGTCTGTGGTCACTACTTACCTTTCTTTTAAGAGTCAGCATTTATAAATTAACTGTGTGGTTCATTGGTTGGAGTAATCATGTATAAATCTCACCCAGGTGAACTTTGGGGAAATAATAAGCTAAAGCTTTATTTAGAAATAAAGTGCTTTGATCTATTAGCAGATGCTGTTGGACATGGTTTGTGGCTTTCTACTTTATTGTTCTTGAAGTTTGTAGTAATTTTTTTTTTTTTTTTTTTTTTTTGTGGTACGTGGGCCTCTCACTGTTGTGGCCTCTCCCGTTGCGGAGCACAGGCTCCGGACGCACAGGCTCAGCGGCCATGGCTCACGGGCCCAGCCGCTCCACGGCATGTGGGTTCTTCCCGGACTGGGGCATGAACCCGTGTCCCCTGCATCGGCAGGCAGACTCTCAACCACTGCGCCACCGGGGAAGCCCTGTAGTATTTTTTAATACATAATTTAAAAAATCTGTGCCTGTTGATGAATTCTTGATAAAAAATGATTATGGATTTTTAGATCTATCAGAATTTTATTACATAAATATCTAATCATTTTTCACCAGCTACATGAAGCAGCATATATGATATATTGGTGAGTAGTTATAGATTCTGACATGTTGGTGAGTAGGCTTTATTGGATGTTTTGCTAAGAGTACTATGCTAAATCTGTGGAGAGGGGCTGTGATAAATTATAAGATATGGTTCTCATTCCCTGAGAGCTTGTGGCTGAGGTGAGGTCACAGTTCTAGTCACCTACAAAATGGGAATAATTTGTGTTTTCCTTTTTTAATCAGGATTTTTTTTTCACTAGTTTAACTGAAAGTCTGGAATTTTTTAAAAAGTTAGATATTAGACAGATGTAAGGTAGTTTTGTTATAGATTATGTATAATTTTTGTTTACTAAAAATACATGTCCTAATCAAATTATACATTGTATTTTCTTAAATATATTTCACTGATACAGATATGAAATTATACACTGTGGTACATAGGAAAGCTATTGTATAAGTTTTTGTTAAAATATATATTATTTAAAAAAATTATTTATGATATTCATTTCCTTGGAATAAAATAGCTATTGTCTCTCTAGAAATGTAGGGACCATAGCATTTTACTGAGAGACTCATGCTATAGGTTACAATTACCAGAACACTAGTCACTTATTCACTATGCTTCCTACTTTCTGTCTTTTCTTATATTTTTATCTACCTTTAAGGACTGTTTGCCAGCTCCAGCTAATTATTAATATCCATGTTCTTTTTAAAGCCTTCTTTCTGTTCTCATTATTTGATCTTTTGTTGTGAGAGCTTTGCTGTTATCTGGACTTTCATATTATCCCTAATAATTGTGTTTGCTGCATACTCACTAGAACAGCCAAAATATCAAATGTTGATGAGAATGTTGCACAACTGTAACTACTATTTAGCAATATTTACTAAAACTGAACATATGTACATTCTATGAACCAGCATTTCTACTCCCTAGTAGGTATCCAACAGAAATGAAAAAATGTATTCACCAAAAGATATGTACTAGAATGTTGATAGCAGTATTTTTCACAGGAGTCCAGAGTAGGAATATACAAACTACCCATCATTGGTATAATAGATAAATGATATATTATAATTCACACAATGGAATAGTATACAGTAATGGGAAAAAACAATTTAGACCTACATGCAGAAATTTGGATGAGTGTCACAAACATGTTTTGAGATAAAGAAGTATATAGTGTATTATTCTATTAATACAAAGTGAAAATGTAGGTAAAACAAATCTGAGCTTTCGGGGAGTGACAAGAAGGAAGTAGGATGGGGCTTCTAGGTTGCTGGTCATGCACTTTTTCTTGAGCTGAGTGCTAGTTTTACAGGTGAGTTTACTTTGCAGAAGTTCATTACTTGATGAAAGTTAAAAAATTTTTTGAATTCGGGTGTACTCACCATCTCTTAAGATCCATCAGAATTCTCTTTCCCACTGTACTTTCAACTACATAGACTTCATTGGATTGAAGCCCATTGCTAATTTTTAAATTTTTTTAGTCATTGTTGCTTAACTGTTGCTTAAAATATTTTTGCTTACATCTGAATTGTAAACTTCTGGAGGGCAGTGAATGCGTCAGTCTTACATTTCTTTTCCCTTTTGGTGCCTAGAGCATTGTTATCAACAGTTGTTGGACTGCTAAATTACCTACACCTTTTCCTACTTTTCTTCTTTTCTGTATTTTCACGTTTAGCCTAGAGTGTCCTCTGGCTCCTCAAATATTTTCTCATTCATAAGGCATTTTCAGACTGCATAAACATTCTTTCTGTAACTCTTAGCTCTGTATTTGTCCTACTTTGTGATGTCACATAAAATCTTAGGGAATTTAAAAATCTTAAAAGTGTTAAACAAAACCCAGAGACCATAAAGGAAAAATTTGGTAGATTTGACTAAATAAATATTTTTAAATGTTATGTAGGGAA
>NW_006777583.1:4645902-4647173 GCF_000442215.2 Lipotes vexillifer | reverse complement strand
GAAAGATAAAGTTGGATAACTGACGGACTTGGAGGAAATTGTGCCAATATATATACCAGACAAAATATTAATATCCAAACTATAAGGAATTGTTAAAGATTAAAAAAATGACACATTACCATTTAGAAAATGACAAAATTTATGAATAGGTAGGTTGCAAAAGAAGTACAGATAGTCATTAAATACATGAAAAGAGGATTAATCGATACTAGAAATTAGGGAGATGCAATAGAAACAAGGATGTTAACATTAATTTTTATCTAACAAATCAATTTAGCAAAAAGTTTTTAAAAGTTTGTAGGAATGTGGGGAAAAGAGCACTTTAATATTCTTTTGGTGGAAGTAAAAATTATTGCAGCCTTTGGAAGAGCATTTTAGCAGTGTAACTTTTTATCCTCTCATATTCTCGTGTGTGTTGTAATTAGTTAAATAATGACCCCCAAAATATATGCCCATCCAGAACCTCAGAATATGACTATATTTGGAATAAGGGTCTTTGCAGGTATAATTAAGGTAAGGATCTCAAGATCAGTGACTGGTGGCCTTCCAAGAGAAAGCAGAGGGAGATTTGAGACACAGAGGGGAAGGCCATATGAAGACAGATGCAGAGATTAGAGTGATGGGTCCACATGGTAAGGAACATCAGGACTCCCCACAGCCACCAGAAACTAAGAGGGGGCATAAAATGGATTTTCCCTTAGAGCCTCCAGAAGGAACCAGCCCTGCTAACAACTTGATTTTGGACTTCTGGGCTCCAGAACTATGAGAGAATAAATTTCTGTTGTTTAAAGCCACCAGATTTATGGTAGGTTGTTACTAACCTCAGGAAACTAATACATGTGCACAAAAATCTGTATAGAAGAAGGTTTTGGCATTGTTTGTTACAGTAAGAAATTAGAAACAAAATAAATATCCACCAAAAGTGAAACAGTTAAATAAACTATGGTTCAGTAAAGAGTACAGCCCAGTAGTAAAGTGACTGAGGTAGATCTATATATGTACCGACATGAAACTGTTCATCAAATATAGTTAAATGATAAATGCCAACATGTACAGGGGTGTTTTGTTTTACTGATCTATGTATAGGAAAAACTCTGAAAGCGTGCATAGACAGTCTTTGTGGAGGGGGAAGTAGATGAAAACAGAGGTAAGGGATGGCAGGATAAGGTACTTTAGTTTTATTTTATATATCTGCATTGTTGAATGCTTACAGTAAATATGTTTCTGTATTAAAATTCAACTTAAAAAACTTTAGCTTAACCGCTCTCCAA
>NW_006777583.1:4612702-4645877 GCF_000442215.2 Lipotes vexillifer | reverse complement strand
CGCTCTTCAAAACACAACAAAAATAAACAAAAACTAAACCCATTTATATGATTATACACCAATATCCATATTTTGCTAATGGCAGAAGCAATGCTGTACATTATTTAATATTTTGTAATTTTCAAAGATATCATCAAATTTGTTCTTCCCCTAATCTGCCTTCCCCAGAAGTGGAGAAGAAAATGAGAGGCAGAGTGATTAAGAGACCTGCCCAAGGCCACACACAGATGGAAAGTAATAGAGTCAGACTGAAATCCCTGGCTTCTTACTCCAGGTCCCAGTGCTGCTTTACTGGTGAAGTATATAGGTCCCTAGTGGAGACTATCATGAATGGAACTTAAGTACATTGTGAATATTTAATCACAATTAACCCTGGCCTTCCACTTAATTCCAGAGTTGTGAAGACCCTGTGGTATCCTAGTAATAAGTGTGTGGTCAGACCACTGGAGAGTTGGGGCCCTTCTCATCAGTATCAGGAAGTAAATAGGAAACACAAGGGATCAGGCTGGGAATTTTGTGTTACCCTCTCTGATCAGGGACACAACCAGAGAATTTTGGAACTAGAACCAAACAAGGAATATTGTAGTCCATCATTATACAAATGAGGATATTAAGATCCAGAGAGAGTAATAATTTGTCCACAGTCATATAGCTAGTTAATGCTAGGGGCAAAATTAGAATACAGTTTTCCATTTCTAATTTTCAGTTTTTCTAGTACTAGTCCCATGCAGTAGGTGCTCTGTTTATCATGTATGTTTTTCTGTAAGATATGGATTTTTTCATGAGAACTCTGAGGCTGTCTTATGGTGATAAAGGAAAATAAATCTGGTATCTCTTCCATAACAGAGTTCATAAAACATTAGAATTAAGTGTTTGGAATTGTAGATAAGGTGGTTTAATATTAAAAGGTAAAATGTTTAATGATTTCAGTTTTTTAGTAGACTTCAGTCAGCTTGTGCCTTTTTTTTTTAACAACATGCTGAAAATGTAAGTATAGTTTCATGTGGCTAAATTGAGCATGTTGCAGATTTTAGAAATTATAGAGCACCTGTTTGGGAAGCATTGTAGATCAAGAACTTTTTGCAAAGATAGTCTCACACTTATTGGTTGGTTGATGTCCCCAATTGCCCCTAGTCACATGTCTGGTAGGCTATGCTACAGGTCTTTTCACAGTCCACCTGCAATTCCAAATAATCAATTTACCATTTGGTTGGATGAAACACTGTTAAATTTCTAATCTCTACGAGAGAAAATCTCCCACCTGCCTTCTGTTTAATTGCCCTGTTCTAAAACTAATCTGTGAAATTTAGAAAATAGATTAAAAACAAAAACACTTTTTAAATTATATAATATTTTATGTACCTTGTCTGGGTCTCTCTTGACATCCTGAAACAGTTATGTAAGGTGTGTCCTTTTACTAGGAAACCTTGTGTTTCTTGAGACCTGTGAGGAATTACTTCTATAGCCATAAAATATAAACGTCCATTTTTACATTAAATCACCACATTCTTCATTTGAATTCTCTTTGCTTATTGTAAAAACCTGACATTCAAAATGAGAATTAGAAAGTTAAGAACATGACCAAAACAAGTTTTGAACTATATTTAAGCAGCATGACCACCATTAGTAATATATTTTAGCCTAAGAGTTGTCCTTTATTAGAAGCACCTAAATATAATTTTTTAATGTATTTTTATCATTCACAATAAAATTTCCTCCTAAAAGAGGGGAAACACATTTTCTTATGAAAAGCAAAATAACTCTGCTGATTAAAATAAATCTTTTTAAACTCATTAAAGTTTTACATTCTACGGGTTTATAATTTGCTTTTTAGAGAATATCTAAATGCATTGTCTTTGTGATGCTTGACATATAATTGGTGTTTATATGAACTTAGTAGTAAACTCCTAGGTTGTAAATGAGATATGACCCAGTCATCAAGCAGGAGTCAGCCTTGTAGCTTAATAATTGTCTTTCATGTGCAAGCATGCAGATAAAGGGATTGTTTTCCTTATGGTTGATAGCTAAACGTGTTATATTCTCTAATAACACATCCCTCTACGTGCTCACACATAAATACACATATATGTATTATATCCATCTGCATATGCCCATTTTTGCTATTTTCCTTTTCTTTCCATAGACCCAGTTTCATTTTTTAAAGTAATCTGGGTTTTTTTTGATACATAGCTATCTAGACTGCTTCCATAAAACAAGGAAACTAGTTTGACTTTATGGATGCATTCACCAAATCAATGGTATTCAATTCTGACTGTGTATCAGACAGGGATTATTTTTCTTTCTTATATATGATTGTTCAGGACCTACTGTGAGAGTTTTGATGTGGGCCGAGGTTAGGACCCAAGAGCATCTATATTTTTCCAAACTTTACTTGATTCTGTTGGTCAGCCAGATCACACTTTGTTCGCTTCGTTACTACTGAATAGGAACACTAGATGGCGCTATCTAAAAACCTCCAAAGAGGTTTAAACTGTATCCCGAATATGCATGCGGTTGTAAATTTGGAATAAATTGCATGTTTATATTTTAATAATTATGATGAATAGGTAAGCTTACTAGAATTATAAAATAATGCACAATAGCAGATCTTGACAGGAACCAATCTTGACAGGAACCAGAAAGAATGGCCTAATGAATTTTTTAAGATGATGATATGTACTCCATTTTGAAAATGGAAGAAAAGGTATTTTTATTTTAAAGAAACTTTCCTTGATAAATTGTAACAGAAGCTGTTAATTTCCTCCTGTTTCACTTTTGATAACATCTAATTAGCTGATGTTAAATGGTTACTATTTATTGAGCCTTAGTCACTGTGCTGAACACCATCTAAACATGCCCTTGAACCTTTAGAAGAACCCTGCTATATATTGATTGTAGTATATTATTGTTCCTAGTTCAAAAATGGAGGGAACCAGCTCAGAGAGGTTGTTACTTGCCTATAGAACACAGTGCTAGCAAGAATAGGATATTGAGTTTGATTCCAAGTGTCCATGCCACAGCTCCTAACCTTATGTGGTATTTTTGAGCATCAATATTTCTGCTACTTTTCAGAAAAGTTAATAATTTAAGTAATATAAAAACATAGAAATGAGCAAATAGAAGTGCCATTCATTTATTTCTAAGGAAATAATTTCATTGAGAAACAGATATTTATTAAACCCCTACTATATGTCAGCCTCTGTAAGGCTGACAGAGGCTAAGTTACTTAGTTAGCCTAACTAACTTAGTGGGGGCTCCAGAAAGGCTTCCTAAGGGAAGTATAAACTCAGACCTGAAACATGGAATCAGAGCTTTCTTCCATCAAAAGTAGAAATAGGATTTGATTTTCATAGAAAACTATCAGCAAATCAGTAGCTTGAAAGGATAACTTTTGAAAAGGCAGTCTGAAGGAAATAAAACTGATTGCAAAAATTTTAAGTCATAATAGGAAAACATTTTAGGAATCAGATCAAATATAGAGCCTAGGAAAATATACCTTTTAACGTTACCCCTCGCCCAGTTAAAGATGGATTAAAACAAGTGACGATAAAAGGATAAAGGCACCCATGGCTTGGTAAGGAAGGGATAATTTAATTTTAGATTTTAAAAGTACAGTGTTACATCCAATTTGGAGTATTGGAAGGAGTATTAGGCAGAATTCTAAAGATGTTGCCCCCTCTCCCACCAAAATTCCTGTTCCCTGGTTATTTAATCAGACACTGAGTTCTACAGAATTTGCAGGTGAAGTTAAGGTTACTAATTAGCTGACCTTAAAATGTGGAGATTGTTGATGAGTGTTATACATACAGGCACAGTATAATCATATAAGCCCTTAGTAAAGAAGAAGGCAGAAGAGTCAGTCAGAGTAATGCAGATGAAAGAGGGCAAAAGAGAGATGCTGCAGAAGGGGAAGCCAGAGAGTCTAAGCATGAGGCGGATTTGAGCACCATTGCTGATTCTGAGATACAAGGGCCCAGATGCAAGAAATGGCAAGAGTGCCCTTTAGGAGCTAAAGGGGTCCCCCAGCTGACAGCAAAGGAATGGAGACCTTAGTCTTAAAACCGTAAGGAACTTGATTTTGCCAAATAACTTGAATGAACTTGGAGGCAGATTGTTCCCCAGAGTCTCTAATAAGGAATATAGTCCTACCAACACTTTGATTTTAAGCCTGGTGAGACCTGCCTTGGACTTCTGACCTTACAGAACTGTGAGATGATAAATGTGTGTTGATTTAAGTTGCTAAGTTTGTGGTAATTTGTGATGACAACAATGACTAATAAAGAGAACAAAATTCACCTTTATTCATATCCTCCCACACAGTATTATTTTATTTATTCTCTTCCAGGCCTTGATGATAAGCCCACTTCGCCTAATTATAAACATAATACACATATATTTTTGTATCCTGCTTTTTCTCTTAACTTGAGCATATATATTTCTCTATGTTGCTATGTAGTTTTCCCTAATCATTACTTTTCATAGCAGTATAATGTTCCTTTGAGTATATAGTATGTTATATTTAACCTGTTGGATTTTTGTGTCACTTCAAAATTTTTACCATCATAATACTATAGTGAGTGTTTCTGTGCATTTGACCATCTCATATTTGAAGTTACTGGAGTGGATTTTCAGGTGCATCATTACCAGTCAGAAGGTATGAGCCTTTTTATAACTCATTATATATTGGCAAGTCTTAAATGGCTTACCAATTTAAAATTCTTAAGCAAAGATAAGAGAATCATGTTCATCAAAATTGTTATCATCATTAGATAGCATTCTTTTTTAAATAATTTTTTTGTTAATGGGGGAAGATGCTTGGTGGAGAGTTTTAAATTTAGGGATAGTTTCCTAAATTACTCAAAGAATTAATGTATAAGCTACTATTGTAAGTATTTCGGGGGTATAAAGCTGAATAGTTTATAGTACCTGAAAACCAGTTATTATGATTAGTCGTGTACCAGTCATAAGAGATATGAAGTTCCTCACCTCAGAACCTGATTTTAAGTCAAAAACAGGTTCCGAGGTTTTGTTTGTTTGTTTGTTTTTTGCGGTACGCGGGCCTCTCACCGTTGTGGCCTCTCCCGTTGCGGAGCACAGGCTCCGGACGCGCAGGCTCAGTGGCCATGACTCACGGGCCCAGCCACTCCGCGGCATGTGGGATCCTCCCAGACCGGGGCACGAACCCGTGTCCCCTGCATCGGCAGGTGGACTCTCAACCACTGTGCCACCAGGGAAGCCCAACTTGGTTTTTTTTATTAGCAATGTATGTGCAGTCTGTTGGTACTACATTCCTACCTTCTATTTTTATCATGCTGATTTTATAATAGTTCTCAAAACCATAATTATTTTCTTATTGTGGGAATGACCATTTTCTTCATTTATATTTTTTAATTTCTTTTTTTTCCAGCTTTCTGGAGATAATATTGACATATATATATAAATTTAAGGTGTACAGCATGATTATTTGATACACATATATACTGTGAAATGATTACCACAATAAGGTTAGTTAACACCTCCATTCCCTTTACATAATTGCCTTTTTGTGTGTGTGGTGATAAAATTTAAGGTCTACTATTTAAGGTCTTAGCTTCCAAGTATACAGTACTGTATTGTTAACTATAATCACCATGCTGTACATAACATTAAATCCCCAGAACTTATTCATCTTATAGTTAGAAGTTTGTACCCTTTGGTCAACATCTCTGCTGCCAGCCCTGACAACTACTATTCTACTCTCTATTTCTATGAGTTCAGCTTTTTTAGATTACACATATAAGTAAGAACATACACTATATGTCTTTCTCTGATTTATTTCACTTAGCATAATGCCCCCAAGGCTCATTCATGTTGTTATAAAAGGCAGGATTTCCGTCTGTTTGACGGCTGAATAATATTCCCGTGTGTGTGTGTGTGTGTGTCTGTTTGTGTCTGTGTATGTGTAACACATATGACATTTTATCTGTATATAGCTCACATTTTCTCTATCCATTCATCCATCGTTGGACACTTAGGTCGTTTTCATGTCTTGGCTGTTGTGAATAATGCTGCAATGAACGTGGGAGTACAGATATCTCTTTCAGATAATGATGTCATTTTGGGGGGGATATATATACCCAGAAGTGAAATTGCTGGATCATGGTGGTTCTATTTTTAATATTTTGAGGAACCTCCATACTGTTTTCCATAGCGGCTGCAACGATTTACATTCCCAGCAGTAGTCACAAGAGTTCCCTTTTCATGGATGTAGATATTTTCCTTGTTAAGTTTCCAGTTATATTCCATTGACATCTTGAAAAATTTTAGGTAGGAAAAATATCAGTGTGAGTAAACATACTTTGAATAACTAGAGATTAAGTGCTAACTTACAGTGTTCTTTTGTACTTCAAAGTATTGGACTTAGGATGAAGGTCTAATACTAAAATACAAAGTACATATATTTTCTGTGACTGTAGAGCAGTTTATACCTTTACCTTGCTCCCCTGTAAAGAAGCCGTGAGTTAAAGTAAAAAGGCACTAGATGGGACATTAGGTTTCTAGATCCTTTTATGTCGCTAACCAGCTATTACCTTGAACATGTCACTTAACATCTGGGCTTCTGCTTTCTGTTCTGTAACATGAGGGATTGAATATGTTGATGACATGAAAATGGTCATTTAGGAAAAGTATGAAAGCATTTTGTACTCAGTGAGTTAGGCTTAAATTAAAGGTACCTGGTAGGAGGTCATTGTTTTGGTTTGGACTGGTTTGGAAATTAAATGAAGAAATTCCCATAAAGCTCCTAGAGCAGACATTCAGTGTTGCCTAGCAGGAAAATGGAGAAAGTGACAAAACTTTGGTACTAAAATACTCTGTTTCTGAGAGACTGTATAACTGAACTGCTTTGGAATCTGTACAAAAATAAGGTACACTTAAAATAAGTACATATTTTTATTTTCCAGGATCAAATCTAAATCGCTGTGGTTTCCGAGGCTCTTCATACCTGGGTATTCCATTCAATCCATCAAAGGTTAGTTCTCTTTGCATTAGGAGGAAGGAGGAGAGGGAGTGGAGAGATTTTAGTAAGAAAAAAAACTAAGAAAGTAACAGAAAGAACCAGGCCTCCAAGTTTCAGTGTAGCTAAATACTGTCTAATAAACTGTGTGTTACCAACTGGAACTTTTTAAGGGAAAGCTATACCCACCTTACTTCTGGAAGAATGCACAGTATATAAATGAACAGAAATTCCTGTTGTTAAAAAATTGTCTTTCTTACTATCGTGTGTGTGTGTGTGTGTAAAAATTATTGGTGATTTCTTGGAGAAAATGGAAATAAAACACTGAAGAACATGATACTTGTTCTCTAAGAAACCAATGAACCATGTGTTACAGAAGGACTTTATATTTGGTTCACATTTCTTAGGAATGAAAGAGAAAGCTCTTGCTAAGCAGTGATTGGAGACCCAAGTAGTGATGAGTTATGATGACCTTCCTGATGGTAGGCAGACTGTCTTCAGGGTTATAGGCGAGGCTTTGGTACCAGCACATGCAGGTATAGAAAGCAGTGAATCCTAACATATGAGAAGCTTTTTTTCTTCTTCAAAGAAGCAGACCCCAAACAAACTTTTGTAGGTGTTTCATCTGTGCATAAAATATTTTTCTACAATAGAAGGCAGAGCAAAACTTCATCATTTTGTGGAAAGAGACCTCACAAAATAGAAACTTTTTCCTTGATGGGGGTCAGTCTGCTTATATAATGGTTACAAGCCAATATCTGGCTACACTGAGTACATCAAGATTTATATCCCTTTCCAAGCTGAAGGTAAATGACATGTTTCCAATTTTTCCATACTCTGCTCCAAAATTTTGGAATAAATAGCAGTGATTTTGGAAAAGGTGACCTGATTTGATAGAGGCACTGCTTCAACTTTCTTCCTCTACCCTAAGCTGTAGACCAGCATGCCTGTGTTAAAGTCATATGACTTTGCTAAGGTGTCTCCAATCATGTATGCCAGTTGCTTTTAACAGAGAATCTAGAAACTAAGGATCCATAAAAATTGTCCTTTTTCCCCATACATATAATACTTTCCAACTTAAGCCAGTCCTGAATAGAGGTAGCTCTCCATTTAGTCATAATGGACAGGATATCTAAAAGTCATGACACTGATGATGACCATTATACAGCACCATACCCTATACAGATGTATGCTTACACTTGTTGGGGTAAAACAGTTCTTTGATAACATTACTTTTAAGAGACAGCCCCCTTACTCCCCTCACCCCCTTCCAAGGCATTTTCGAAACAAAAGGATAAAATGTAAGGAGAAAACATTTTTTGCCTTTGATTCAGAGTCTCCTGAAACCCATTTTGGGCCCTTAATTCATCGAGACCCTGGCATTTTCTGGGGAAGCTAGGTCCCACTCCATTCTGTGTTGCATTAATCTGAATCTTGAGTGCTAGAGGGAGCTAGAGACCCTAGGTGGAATCATATAGGGCCACAAGGAGTTGTCACTTAGGGTGGTGGCTGAGAATCCAGGAGACAGATGAAGCCAAGAGAATCTGAGGAGGCACATACGATTTTCTAATACAGTATGTAAATAGTTTCTTCGCTTTTTCTTCTGAAACCACCTATGGGCCATTCACTTACCTGAAAAATGTCCAGGACCTTTAGCGGCCATAGAACACTTTTTAAGAAACACTAATGGATCTTCTCAACCCCCTTTTCTCACTGTTTTCCTTCAACAAATCCCATATTCTCTATTAAATTATGTACTGTCCTTAACACATACTACATAGCCTGGAATCTTCCTTCTCTGCTTTCCTTTTACTTTTTCTTCTACCTGTAACGCCACCTCTTCATCTGTACCTAACCAAGCTCCTCTTCTGCTGCAGAAAACAATCCTTTATCCATATATATTATTGTATCTCCATCATGACACATACAGCATTCTACTTTGTACTGTACTCATTCAAGTAGCCCTCTTCTCCCTTCAAGGTTAAGGTCCACATTTGATTTCTGTTCAGATTCCCCACAGTGTTTTTAACATAGCAGATATTTAGTTTGAGTATCAAAAAATGAAATGTTACAGGATTTCTAAGAAGGCAATTATAAACGTGGAATAGGATATCCAGGAGTATTAAAGCTTGAGTTCTAAGGAAGAGCTCAGAATGAAAGAAATACCACAGTGAAAATTTGCTTGTCATATTTGTGAGACCATATAAGGAATTGTATATGTAAGGCTGGATAGGTGGGGTGAGTTCAGATTATAGAGGATATTGAACACCTTTGCAAACTTATTCTGTGAAGAACTACAGAAGGTCAGTGAGCAGCAAAGTATTCTGATTAAGTCACTAGTGATTTCAAGACCCTTGAGTCGTGACTCCAAAGAAGTAGTGGCCCTTTTGATATTTGCCTTGCACTTGCATCATCATCAGTAAGGTAACTAGCATCTGTATAGACAATAATTTTATTTAATCCTCACAGTAACCCTGTGAAATAGGTACTAATATCTCCATTTTCCAGAATGAGAAAATGCAGCAGTGAGTAGTAGAGCCTGGATTTGATACCTTACAGTAGTGTAGAAGTTAACATTTATTGTAGAAAGCAGAGGAGTCTGTTTTAACCAAAATCTTGGTACAAGCTTCATTTTAACTTTCTAATGTTATGCACAGTTATTCTAGTATTTGAAGCAACTATTGATGAGCCCAAACTAAAACAGAGGGAAATCCTGTGAGAAAGATGAATTTAAAATACACTCTTATTCTATCAAAATTAAAACTTTCTTAAACTGAGAAATAGTACAATGTGAAATTTTACATTTTTTAAGTGAAATCATCTTTTTAAAATAACCGAACAGGATTGGCTATTTGAAAATAATTATAAAACTTTAAATGCTTTGTGTATTGCAGAATGTAAAGTTACTTGGTTTTACATTTTTACTTTTACTTTAATAAGTTTTTAAATTAATTTTATCTATGCCAGTGCCAACTAGAGTATACAGGATTTCCTACAAGGAGTCACATATTTTATAAACCTTAAGAGATCTTTGATAATTGTTGATAGTTTTGTTGAAACAGTCAAATCAGTGAAACTAATCCAATAAATATTCTGGTTATATGAGTTTCCTAGTTTGACTGCCCAGCTCTGCCTGGGCAATTACTAGTCTAACAGTCTTCACAAAAGACTTTTTGCAGTCAATACTCATTTGGTAATTTAAACTTTAAAAGTTAGATTGTTTTATTTCTAGAGAATTTTTCAATATTAGTATCTTGAGCTCTTCTTTGCATTTTTTTGTCATTTGTTATTCTAAGTGTTAATATTATCAGAGACTCAAATAATTAAACCATATGAGAATAGAATAATGTTTTTCAACTGTATTGTTTTGTAGGATTTTTAAATGGTGATCACTACTGTGGTACTTAATTTGAATTTGTACAGCATAAAAAATAATTATTTCTACATGCTTTTCTAACTTTATAAGACTTAAATTATAAGTGATATGGTTGGTCAAATAGGAAGTTGAAATAATTTGGCTTATTTGAATATCAGATCTACTGATCTGTATGTTGAGACATACACGAAATTGAGTTTTGTTTGTCTCTATCAGATGTCTATGCAAATCAGTATAAACAACATTTAATTTTACTGTTTACTGAAACCTCTTATCAAATTGCATGATGAAATAAGATCTCATTTCAGTTTTCTAATTAACATATTAATTTTGAATCTAGAATCCTGGAACAGCTCATCCTTATGATAGTGGCCACATAGCAATGACCTACACTGGCCTTTCATGCTTAGTTATTCTTGGAGATGACCTAAGCCGAGTAAATAAAGAAGCTTGCTTAGCAGGCTTGAGAGCCCTTCAGCTAGAAGATGGAAGGTATGGGTCATTCTTTGTTAATTGTCTTTTTTTTTTTTTAAGAAAAATCATTTGTAATTAAAAATAGATATAATACTATACTAGAATTGTAGAGTTTATCATAAACTCTTATTAGAACCACCTAAAGTTCACTGTATACATACGGTTTAGGTGCCTAATCAGTGAAATATTTCTTACGTGAATGAAAATAAAAGTAATCACAATAACAATTCCATTCTTTCTTAGTTCCTTTCTCTTTTTTTTAAAGGTGATAATAGATCCATAAATAAATGGTTTAATAGTTTCAGGATTAGGATCTACTTTAATTTACATTCTAGGTAAAAAAAAATGGACATTTTGACGCAGACATACATTTAATCTAAACTTTTATGCCTTAAGACGTAGTGATGGGGGAAAGAGGGATGAACAGTGAATATTATTATATTCTAGTGTAGGTAGTTTCTGTGATATTATTAAAGGATAGAAAAAGTAGTGAGTTCATTAATATTTGATGGTTTGAGTGGTGTGTCTAACAAAAAAAAAGTTTTAAGGTGAAACATTTTTTTTAAGTTTAGGAAGTGTTAAAGCTGTAGTGATGCTATCTAAAGAAAAGGCTTTGCAAACAAATCCTGCCACATTGTTATATCTGTACTCCATCTACTACTGTGTCTTTTCCTGTCAGTATTTTAAAAACACTGCCTTTGATGAGGTGGAAATTAGTGGAAACATATAAGGTAAATTGACATTAATTGGAAATACTATAAAACTAAATATTTACCTCAGCAAGTGCATGTGACTAATTTCTCAATAATTCATTATAGTCTTTGGTCACTGCTATCTTATCCTTATTTATAAATAAAAGAATAGGGCTTTCCTGGTGGCACAGTGGTTAGGAACCCACCTGCCAACGCAGGGGACACGGGTTTGAGCCCTAGTCCGGGAGGATCCCACATGCCATGGAGCAGCTGGGCCTGTGCGCCATAACTACTGAGCCTGTGCTCTAGAGTCTGTGAGCTACCACTGCTGAGCCACGTGCCACAGCTACTGAAGCCTGCACACCTAGAGCCCGTGCTCCACAACGGGAGAGGCCACCGCAATGAGAAGCCCATGCACCACAACAAAGACCCAATGGAACCAAAAATAAATAAATTAAAAAATATATATATCATATAAATAAAAGAATAGATATGAAATACAAACTATTATGTACTTCCCTAAAACTAATTAAATATGTGAAAATTAAATTAAAACAATATGATCGGGGCTTCCCTGGTGGCGCAGTGGTTGAGAGTCCGCCTGCCAATGCAGGGGACGCTGGTTCGTGCCCGGGTCTGGGAGGATCCCACGGGTCGCGGAGCAGCTGGGCCCGTGAGCCATGGCCGCTGGGCCTGCGCGTCCGGAGCCTGTGCTCCGCAACGGGAGAGGCCACAATGGTGAGAAGCCTGCGTACCACAAAAAAAAAAAAAAACCCAATATGATCAGTTAATTAATGGTTATCTATATTTACATTGTGAAGAAATTTCACATAAGCAGAACTTGGGCTTGAGAATTTCTTACTACCCAGTAGATCCCTGCTACTTTTTCTGCTATTAATTCTCAAGCCACTGTACCATAGCTTTCCATGGCTGAGAGCAAAGAAACTTACTCTGAGTGGTGGCATCTGGGAAAGAGTAACTGTGGTAGTATGTTAAGCTACCCAGAAATTGAACTTGGGAGTACAGTGTTGATTTAGAGATAGTTTTATATTATTCAAATTAATAGTCCTTTATTGAATAATACAAGCAGTATATGGTTTTTAAATCTGTATTTAGTGATAGCTTTTTCTGTGAGTGAATACATGAAGTAGGTGTTTCTAACTAACCCCCCTACAAAAAAATAAATTATAGTACAGTAAATCATATAGTTATTATTTTCAGTTTTTGTGCAGTTCCTGAAGGCAGTGAAAATGACATGCGATTTGTATATTGTGCTTCCTGTATTTGCTATATGCTCAACAACTGGTCCGGCATGGATATGAAAAAAGCCATCAACTATATTAGAAGAAGTATGGTGAGTTATGTTGATAAATTGACTCTTTGTTTTAAGTTATTACTGCTGATATATGGGGGCTGGGGCATGCCTCATCTCTTCTAGCAATAATTTGGAAATAAGGATAATAAGATTGCTTTCTGGGTACATCATATATCAGAATAGCCATTTAAGAATAATATTCAAGGAAAGTTTGACTCTTTAGCCATTAAATTTTAAATGTAATCTGATTGTATCCAAAGAAACTGTCTTTAGCAGAAAGAGATTGGTCAGCCTTAGAAGCAAAAAATAGTAAAATCTCAAAGGTAAATGTTGATAACCTATCTTAGTAGGGATCATTGGGAAGTCACAGCCAAGCATAAAGGAGAATTACAGTGCCCTTGGTGAGATTATTCCTATATTGGTTGTGAGGTGTGAGTTCCTTAAGCTATTTTGACTAGCAAGATTGACTGGGCTGACAGTAGATTTTTGGATCACTTTTGGTTTCTTAATACTTTTATGTGGGTTTTTTTTTTTAAATCTAAGGTTTATTTTGAGAATATCAAGTAGAAATTTTATTCTTTCACACAATACAATTTAGTCTTTTTATCAACAATAGTAAGGAAAACTTAGTTTAGTCTCAGCCAGAACTATCCTTTGCTCTACTTTTTAGTCTCTCATATACAACCAGAGAAATAGAAGTGCTGCTTCCCAGGTCTATTTTACTTCCTAAATATGAAATTTTTATAGATTAGAATATTTTAGGCTGTTAATTCAACTTTTACTAGTCCATATTTCAGAACAAAAATGTAAGTTCTTAGATGAATGGAGTTATTTTTAATTGAATGTGTGAATGTGAATCAGATTTTATAGAATCTATAATAGCACAGGTTTTTAAAAGCCTGTGGAGGCAGAAAGACGAAACCTTTTAAAGGAGTTTTAACATCTTTATTGGAGTATAATTGCTTTACAATGGTGTGTTAGTTTCTGCTTTATAAAAGGAGTTTTTTTTTGTTTGTTTGTTTTTTTATTTATTTATGGCTGTGTTGGGTCTTCATTTCTGTGCATGGGCTTTCTCTAGTTGTGGCAAGTGGGGGTCACTCTTCATCGCGGTGCGCAGGCCTCTCACTATCGCGGCCTCTGTTGTTGCGGAGCACAGGCTCCAGACGCGCAGGCTCAGTAATTGGGGCTCACGGGCCCAGTTGCTCCATGGCATGTGGGATTTTCCCAGACCAGGGCTCGAACCTGTGTTGTCTGCATTGGCAGGCAGATTCTCAACCACTGCGCCACCAGGGAAGCCCCATAAAAGGAGTTTTAAGAGGAAAGGAGATTTATGGTATAGACAAAGGTGGGAGATATGCATTTTGGCATGAATATTGCAGAAATAACACCATGTTCTTCTCAGTGCATTGTATTTGGAGGTACAACATGTTGATTTGCTCTATTATTGGTGATGTTAACTTTAATCACTTGGTTAAGGTGGTGTATGCCAGATTTTCCTCTGTAAAGTTAGCATTTTTCCCTTTGTAATTATTTAGTAACTCATGGTGAGATACTTGGAGACTGTATAAATATCCTGTCCCTCATCAAGCTTTTATCCACTAGTGTTAGTATGCATTGATATTTTCCAGCTCTATCATTCGTTCTGTAATTATCAGTTAAAATTCTACAGTTATGAAAAGCTTTCCCTTCACCTTTATCTACTTACTTATTTATTTAATTTAAACAGGCACTCTAGATTCTTGTTTTACTCAATGGATTATTATCTGTAACTGTCATTATTTATTTTGATGCTGTGCCAGATTCAGCCAGCAAAAACCCCTTCACCCCTTCAGCCAGCAAAAACCCCTTGTGCCCTTTTGGTATGTCCCCTTAATTCTTTGAGCACCTCCTTGTCTTCTGGTACAAGATATTCCAGGTTCATAGTTTAATTTCCCAGCCTCAGTTCTGAAATTGGTCATTTCTTCAAGGAGTTCTAGTTCTTATTGGAGGGTGATGTTTAGAAACCACGATTTGGGCACAAAATGTGCTTATTGGTACTGGGATATCACTGCTTCTAGCCCCTCTCTCAGAGGTAGGAAATGTATATATGTATACACAGACATCCCCCTTACACACTTATACACATCTATATCTTTTTCTCTATCTATCAGTCAAAAACCATGAGTTCACACTAATACCTCAAATTTTAATCCAATACCACTAGGTTCATTTTAACCTTCCTCTTTTCATTTGTAACTCCCTTCTCAGACAGTGACAAACCTGTCTACTATTATCCAGAATGCATTGGTTCTTTTTGTTTAGAGCCTAAAGGTATATAGTCAAACTGTTATATTTAAGAAACACTTGAGTTACTTCTTTTATTCCCTCCACCCCCAACCTTTGGTTTGTTTATGTTAATTTATTTGAAATAAAGTTGTTTATTTGTTTCTGTTTGGATTCTATTTTAGGATTCCCCCCCAACTTTGTTGATTTTATTTCTTTAATATGTGAAATATTAACTCGGTTCTGAAAGTCATAACTATACAAAAAGTTATATTCAGAGATGTGTAACTCACAGGACTTCCTATTCCTTCTATTTCCACCCCCTTCCTAACTCCCATGTTTACCACCTTGTTCCCATTCACTCTGTAGGTAAACGTTCTCATTAGTTTTTGGTTAGGCCTCCCTGTACTTCCTTTTGATGAACAGATATGTACATTTTTATTTCTGCTTTCTTACTCAAAAGAGTACTTTTTTGCAGTTTGCTTTTTTCATTTAACAATATAGCTTGAAAACCACTCTATATCAGGTCATAGAAATTTTCCTCATTTCTTTTTTAACAGTTTTGTAGTACTCCATCATGTGTACATGTCATAGCTTTTTCCAACTCTTCTATATATAGACTACATATTTTCCAAATGCGAACAATGTTGAAATTCATACCTTCTACATGTGTGCTTATGTATTGTCGGGGATATAACTTCAAAATAAATTCCTAGCAGTGGAATTGCTTAATCAAAAAGTAAATGCATACGGGGGGATTGGTTCAAGGTGGCGGAGTAGAAGGACATGCACTCACTCCCTCTTGCGAGAGCACCAGAATCACAACTAACTGCTGAACAGTCATCGACAGGAAGACACTGGAACTCACCAAAAAAGATACCCCATGTCCAAAGACAAAGGAGAAACTGCAATGAGACAGTAGGAGGGGCGCAATCACAGTAAAATCAAATCCCATAACCGCTGGGTGGGTGTCTCACAAACTGGAAAACAATCACACCACAGAAGTCCACCCACTGGAGTGAAGGTTCTGAGCCCCACGTCAGACTTCCCAACATACGGGTCCAGCAACGGAAGGAGGAATTCACAGAGAATCAGACTTTGAAGGCTAGCGGAATTTGATGCCAGGACTTTGACAGGACTGGGGGTAACAGAGACTCCACTCTTGGAGTATACACACAAAGTAGTGTGTGCATCAGGACCCAGGGGGAAGGGGCAGTGACCCATGGGAGACTGAACCAGACCTACCTGCTAGTGTTGGAGGGTCTCCTGCAGAGGTGGGGGGAGGCTGTGGCTCGCCGTGGGGACAAGGACACTGGCAGCAGAAGTTCTGGGAAGTACTCCTTGGCATGAGCCCTCCCGGAGTCCAACCATTAGCCCCACCAAAGAGCCTGTAGGCTCCAGTGCTGGGTCACCTCAGGCCGAACAACCAACAGGGAGGGAACTCAGTCCCACCCATCAGCAGACAAGTGGGTTGAAGTTTTAACTGAGCTCTGCTCATCAGAGCAAAACCCACCTCTACCCACCACCAATCCCTCCCGTCAGGAAGCCTGCACAAGTCTCTTAGATAGCCTCGTCCACCACAGGGCAGACAGCAGAAGCAAGAACTACAGTCCTGCATCCTGCAGAACGAAAACCACATACACAGAAAGATAGACAAAATGAAAAGGCAGAGTACTGTGTACCAGATGAAGGAACAAGATAAGACCCCAGAAAAACAACTAAATGAAGTGGAGATAGGCAACCTTCCAGAAAAAGAATTCAGAATAATGAGAGTGAAGATGATCCAGGACCTCAGAAAAAGAATGGTGGCAAAGATTGAGAAGATGCAAGAAATGTTTAACAACAACCTAGAAGAATTAAAGAACAAACAAACAGAGATGAACAGTACAATAACTGAAATGAAAAATACACTAGAAGGAATCAATAGCAGAATAACTGAGGCAGAAGAACAGATAAGTGACCTGGAAGACGGAACGGTGTAATTCATTGCCATGGAACAGAATAAAGAAAAAGGAATGAAAATAAATGAAGACAGCCTAAGAGACCTCTGGAACAACATTAAATGCACCAACATTTGCATTATAGGGGTCCCAGAAGGAGAAGAGAGAGACAAAGGACCAAGAAAATATTTGAAGAGATTATAGTCTAGAACTTCCCTAAATTGGGAAAGGAAATAGCCACCCAAGTCCAGGAAGCGCAGAGAGTCCCAGGCAGGATAAACCCAAGGAGAAACATGCCGAGACACATAGTAATCAAATTGCCATAAATTAAAGACAAACAAAAACTATTAAAAGCAGCAAGGGAGAAACGACAAATAACATACAGGGGAACTCCCATAAGGTTATTAACAGCTTATTTCTCAGCAGAAACTCTACAAGCCAGAAGGGAGTGGCATGATATTTTAAAGTGATGAAAGGGAACAACCAACAATCAAGATTACTCTACCTGGCAACGATCTCATTCAGATTTGACGGAGAAATCAAAAGCTTTACAGACAAGCAAAAGCTAAGAGAATTCAGCACCACCAAACCAGCTCTACAACAAATGCTAAAGGAACTTCTCTAAGTGGGAAACACAAGAGAAAAAAAGGACATACAAAAACAAACCCAAAACAATTAAGAAAATAGGAATATACATATTGATAATTACCTTAAATGTGAATGGATTAAATACTCCAACCAAAAGACACAGGCTCACTGAATGGATAGAAGAACAAGATCCATATATATGCTGTCTACAAAAGACTCACATCAGACCTAGGGACACATTCAGACTGAAAGTGAGAGGATGGAAAAAGATACTGCGTGCAGTGGAAATCAATAGAAAGCTGGAGTAGCAATATTTATATCAGATAAAATAGACTTTAAATTAATGAATGTTACAAAAGACAAGAAAGGACACTACCTAATGATCAAGGGACCAAAATCCAAGAAGAAGATAATAACAATTATAAACATATATGCACCCAACATAGGAGCACCTCAATACATAAGGCAGATGCTAAAAGCTATAAAAGAGGAAATCGACAGTAACACAATAATAGTGGGGGACTTTAACACCTCAGTTACACTAATGGACAGATCATCCAGACAGAAAATCAATAGGGAAACGCAAGCTTTAAATGACAAAATATACCAGATAGATTTAATTGATATCTATAGGACATTCCATCTGAAAACAGCAGGTTACACTTTCTTCTCAAATGCACATGGAGCATTCTCAAGGGTAGATCACATCTTGGGTCACAAATAAAGCCTCGGTAAATTTAAGAAAATTGAAATCATATCAAGCATCTTTTCCAACCACAATGCTATGAGATTAGAAATAAATTACAGGGAAGAAAACCATAAAAAACACATGGAGGGTAAACAATATGTACTAAATAACCAATAGATCACTGAAGAAATCAAAGAGGAAATCAGAAAATATTTAGACACAAATGACAACAAAAACACGATGATCCAAAACCTATAAACAATCTAACCTTACACCTAAAGGAACTAGAGAAAGAAGAACAAACAAAACCCGAAATTAGTAGAAGGAAAGAAATCATAAACATCAGAGCAGAAATACATGAAATCGAAACAAAGAAAACAGTAGCAAAGATCAATAAATCTGAAAGCTGGTTCTTTGAGAAGGTAAACAAATTTAATAAAACTTTAGCCAGACTCATCAAGAAACAGAGGGAGAGGACACAAATCAATAAAATGAGAAATGAAAAAGAAGTTACAACAGACACTGCAGAAATAGAAAGCATCATAAAAGATTGCTACAACCAACTCTGTGCCGATAAAATGGACAACCTGGAAGAAATGGACAAATTCTTAGAAAGGTATAACTTTCCAAGACTGAACTAGGAAGAAATAGAAAATATGAACAGAACAATCACAAGTAATGAAATTGAAACTGTGATTAAAAATCTTCCAACAAACAAAAGTCCAGGACCAGATGGCTTCACAGGTGAATTCTATCAAACATTTAGAGAAGAGCTAACACCCATCCTTCTCAAACTCTTCCAAAACATTGCAGAGGAAGGAACACTCCCAAACTCATTCTACTAGGCCACCATCACCCTGATACCAAAACCAGACAGAGATCTACCAAAAACATTTACAGACCAATATCAATGAGGAATATAGATGCAAAACTCCTCAACAAAATACTAGCAAACAGAATCCAACAACACATTAAAAGGATCATACACCATGATCCAGTGGGATTTATCCCAGGGTTGCAAGGATTCTTTAGCATACACAAATCAATCAATGTGATACACCATATTAACAGATTGAAGAATAAAAGCCGTATGATCATCTCAATAGATACAGAAAAAGTTTTTGACAAAATTCAACACCATTTAGGATAAAAACTCTTCAGAAAGTGGTTATAGAGGGAACGTACCTCAACATAATAAAGGCCATATATGACAAACCCACAGCAAACATTCTCAGTGGTGAAAAACTGAAAGCATTTCCTCTAAGATCAGGAACAAGACAAGGATGTCCACTCTCACCACTATTATTCAACATAGTTTTGGAAGTCCTAACCACAGCAATCAGAGAAGAAAAAGAAAGAAAAGGAATCCAAATCGGAAAAGAGGTAAAACTGTCACTGTTTGCAGATGACATGATACTATACACAGAAAATCCTAAAGATGCCAGCAGAAAACTGCTAGAGCTAATCAATGAATTTGGTGGAGTTGCAAGATACAAAATTAATGCACAGAAATCTCTTGCATTCCTAGACACTGAAACGAAAGATCAGAAAGAGAATTTAAGGAAGCGATCCCATTCACCATTGCAACCAAAAAAAATTAAATACCTAGGAATAAACTTACCTAAGGAGGTAAAAGACCTGTACTCAGAAAACTATAAGACAGTGATGAATCAAAGATGTCACAGACAGATGGAGAGATATACCATGTTCTTGGATTGGAAGAATCAATATTGTGAAAATGACTATACTACCCAAAGCAATCTTCAGATTCAGTACAATCCCTATCAAACTACCAATGGCATTTTTTGCAGAACTAGAACAAAAAATCTTAAAATTTGTATGGAGACACAAAAGACCCTGAGCAGCCAAAGCAAATCTCGAGGGAAATAAACAAAGCTGGAGGAATCAGACTCCCTGACTTCAGACTATACCACAAAGGTACAGTAATCAAGACAGTATGGTACTGGCACAAAAACAGAAATATAGATCAATGGAACAGGATAGAAAGCCCAGAGATTAACCCATGCACCTATGGTCAACTAATCTATGACAAAGGAAGCAAGGCTATACAATGGAGAAAAGACAATTTCTTCAGTAAGTGGTGCTGGGGAAACTGGACAGCTACATGTAAAAAAATGAAATTAGAACACTCCCTAACACCATACACAAAAATAAACTCAAAATGGATTAAAGACCTAAATGTAAGGCCAGACACTATAAAACTCTTAGAGGAAAACATAGGAAGAACACTTCAACATAAATCACAGCAAGGTCTTTTATCACCCACCTCCTAGAGTAATGGAAATAAAAACGAAAATAAACAAATGGGACCTAATGAAACTTAAAAGCTTTTACACAGCAAAGGAAACTATAAACAAGACGAAAAGACAACCCTCAGAATGGGAGAACATATTTGCAAATGAAGCAATGGACAAACGATTAATCTGCAAAATATATAAACAGCTCATGCAGCTCAATATTACAAAAACCAACACCCCAATCAAAAAATGGGCTTAAGACCTAAATAGACATTTCTCCATAGAAGACATACAGATGGCCAAGAGGCACATGAAAAGCTGCTCAACATCACTAATCATTAGAGAAATGCAAATCAAAACTACATTGAGGTATCACCTCACACCGGTCAGAATGGCCATCATGAAAAAGTCTACAAACAATAAATGCTGGAGAGGGTGTGGAGAAAAGGGAGCCCTCTTGCACTGTTGGTGGGAATGTAAACTGATACAGCCACTATGGAGAATAGTATGGAGGTTCCTTAGAAAACTAAAAATAGAACTACCATATGATCCAGCAAATCCACTACTGGGCACATACCCTGAGAAAACCATAATTCAAAAAGAGACATGTTCCCCAATGTTCATTGCAGCACTATTTACAATAGCCAGGACATGGAAGCAACCTCAGTGTCCGTTGGCTGATGAATGGATGAAGCAGATGTGGCACATACATACAATGGAATATTACTCAGCCATAAAAAGAAATGAAATTGAGTTATTTGTAGTGAGGTAGATGGACCTAGAGTCTGTCATACAGAGTGAAGTAAGTCAGAAAGAGAAAAACAACTACCATATGCTAACACATATATATGGAATCTAAAAAAAAAAATGTTTCTTATGAACCTAGGGGCAGGACAGGAATAAAGTTGCAGATATAGAGAATGGAGTTGAGGACATGGGTAGGGGGAAGGGTAAGCTGGGGCGACGTGAGAGAGTAGCATTGACATATATACGCTACCAAATGTAAAATAGCTAGTGGGAAGCAGCTGCATAGCACAGCGAGAGCAGCTCAGTGCTTTATGACCACCTAGAGGGGTCGGATAGGGAGGGTGGGAGGGAGGCTAGAGGGAGGGGATATGGTGATATATGTATACGTATAGCTGATTCACCTTGTTATACAGCAGAAACTCACACAACACTGTAAAGCAGTTATACTCCAATAAAGATGTTAAAAAAAAGTTCAAGAAGATTTCTCAGAAGGGAAAGATCTGAGTTTCCAGATATCCTGAAAGGAACACTGAGGGCCCATTATAATGGATGAAAATAGGCTCAAACCCAGGAACATTATTGTGAAATTTCACAACAGTGGGACAAAGGAAAGATCCTTCTTTGCTTTGACTCCTAGAGGATGTTCTCCACCAAAACAAAAGAGTAAACCAAGAAAGAGGAAGAGATAAGAAATCCAGTTCAGGTGAAAAACATAGGAAATTCCAAGGTTGATAGTGAAGGGAAGTCCCCAGATGACAGCTCTGCAACAGTGTGGAGAGCACTCAACCCATATAGGACAAGGATGGAGGAGTGGGGGGCTCTGTTCAAGAGAAAGACACTGGTAGGTGTCTAATAGTGGTTGACTGTCTATCAGAAGGTGTGTCTATTAGACAGTCAGTACAAAGTAAAACACACAAATGGGGGAAAAGGTAACAGTTAATTTCAGGAAAAATAAGAAAATAAACAACCATAGTCCACAATGCTCAACTGTGAATTGTATTTTCGTAGACAAGTTACATAATCACAGAAGTTGATTTAAGCAAAGTGTAGTATCCTCGGAGCATGGGGCACAGGAACAGAGGGGAATGGGGTGTAAGAGAGTTGGATGCTTATCTACCATAATAAATGATAGAATATGTCTAAAAGTCACAATTTAAAACAGTATGATCTAGGCATATTATTTGGAAGCACCAAGATGTATACTCCAGAAGAAGTGGCCAAATACTGAAAAGTGGTTGCCTCTGGAAAAGGGTACTGGAGGAGTGTGAGGAATGATGCAGGGAATCACTGTTTTGTTATAAATTTTTGTTATAAATTTTTCAGTACCATTTAACTTTCTAAATGATGAATGTATATACCTTTGATAAAATAAATTTTAAAAAATGTTATGCTTTTCTAGGGTTTTATTTTAATAATTTTTTAAAAGCATATGTTATGCTTTTTTCAAAATGAAAAAATAAAACAAACATAAAGGAAAAAAAAAAGAATCACTATATGACCCAGCAATCCCACTGCTGGGCATATACCCGGAGATAGCTATAATTCAAAAAGACACGTGCATCCCAGTGTTCATTGCAGCACTGTTTACAATAGCCAGGTTATGGAAGCAGCCTAAATGCCCATCGACAGACGAATGGATTAAGAAGATGTGGTACATGCATACAATGGAATATTACTCAGCCATAAAAAAGGGACGAAATTGGGTCATTTGCAGAGACATGGATGGACCTAGAGACTGTCATGCAGAGTGAAGTCAGAAAGAGAAAAATAAATATTGTATATTAACCCATATATGTGGAATCTAGAAAAATGGTACCGATGAACCGGTTTGCAAGGCAGAAATAGGGACACAGATGTAGAGGACAAAAGTATGGACACCAAGGGGGGAAAGCAGGGGGTATGGTGAATTGGGAGATTGGAAATGACATATATACACCAATATGTATAAAATAGATAACTAATAAGAACCTGCTGTATAAAAAAAGTAAATGCATACATAAAGTTTATCAGATATTGCCCATTTTCTCTACAAAACGTATGAACCAATTTATATTCCCACCAGTGTATGAGAGTACCTGTGTCCACACAGTCTCAGCAATAGAATGTGTTTTCACACAGTTTTTATTTTTACCAATGTGATGGGTGAAAAATGGTATCTCAGTGTTTTTAATTTGCATTTATTTTATTAGGAATGAGTTTGACCATTTTCTTAACTTTAGGACTGTACAAAACCAGGCCACAGGCCAAATTTAACCTGTAGTCCCCAGTTTGCTGACCCCTACTTGTAGTCCATTATTTTTCCTTTTCCTTTAGGTATTCCAATTTTGTGTGTTTTCTTTCTTTGCTTATCTTTCATTTCAACCACTTTCTCTCTGATCCTTTTTACTTCTTTATCTCATTTTTATTCTCTTTGCTGTTTTCAGCCTTTCTTAAATGTCCCTTACTGTGTTTTCCTGAAATCATTTAATTTTTATTTCTTCCTACTGTTTATCCTTTTCATTTTTTAACGTTAAATCTCTTTTCACATTCCCAAATGCTTATTTGAGGATATGCAATTGAGTTTGGGGTGCTGTATTACAGTTTTCCTTTGCTTTATCACCATTTTTTGGAGGTGAAGGCAGATTTTCCTATATGGGATGTTTTCATTCTGATTGTTGTGTTTTCATTTCAGAGTTACTTGGTGTAGATTTGTCTTTTTCTGTTTAGTCATTAGTGGATTTTTTTTTCTTATAAGAATTCCTAGTTTAAGAGTGCCCTCTTTTCAATGCAGAGAAACAAAGTATGATTTCTTTAATTTAGAGTGTCTTTTTGTTTGTTTGTTTAGTGATTGGGGAAGGTTTGTGAGTTCTGTGATTTTCTGGTAGGAGAAAGGTTCTCTTGTTTTCTGGGGTTTTACATTTTGCTCTTTGAAGTTTTCATTCATTTGGTCTTCAGTGGGTCTTCTCCCTTCCTTTTTTAACTGTCTTCACCAGACTTATGCCCATTGAATGCTGCCACCTTGACTTGCACACTCTCCTCGGTCTCTTCTCTGTAGTCACTGTTCAGTGTTACCAGAGCTCCTACAGTACAGGCATCCTCGCTTTGCCTGGTAGTGCCAGACTGTAATGATGGTCTTGCAGGCTGAAATGATGCACAATGATTTTAATCATCATTGGGAAAAATGACACTTGTTCTGTGACCTTTATAATTTTTTGCCAAAACATTAAAAACTATTACTGTTATAAACGTACACAGAATTTTTAAATGGTAAAACCAATGTTTATTTATTAGTACATCATAATTTAAAACATTAGCAATATTGAAAATTAAAGTGTTTCCTGTGTAAAAACATCAATAGTAGTTTGAACAGCACTGTTTGTCTTCTCATTATATAATTTATAATATGGAGCAGGCATCTTTTCTGTCTTGGTAAATGATCATACTCCTTTCTAAGTTTGTATCAGCTTCCAACATTCTGTCCTTTGCATTTTCATTGTTGTGAAATATCTGAGAGTTCCTTTTATGTGAAGTTTTTGCCAGTATCTCTTCTCTAGAACATCTCCATCTTTTTCATCAGAGCCACTTTCCTCATTTATGTAGATATTTCGCCTTCACTTGATTTTTCTGACTGCACATCTAGTCTCATTCAGCCAGCACTGTCATGATAGCTGTTTCTTTTATTACTCTGTTTGATCTCAGTTTCACTTTCAGTGTTACTGCTTTTCATTTCTTTACTGCACTTTCATCTTTGGTAGCCAGTCTCCTTTTTTTATTATGTTTTTAAAACATCATGTGGGTTTATCGCTAAAAGACAAAGAGACAGCACAGCCACATACATTGCTGTCTGTGTGAACTGAAAAACGTGTACAGTGACCAATTACTACATACTTTGAAAAAGGTGACGTGATTGGTCACTGATTGTGATACACATCTATTATGTATGTGATGGTTTGTGGACCGAGGAGCTAGCAGCAAGTTTGTACTTTATGCAGTTGCTAACTGTTAATATATTGTTATTACTGAAATTTGAACCATACTATGTTACTTAACTAAGCTGGGGTACCTGGAATTTGTGTATATTGGAACTGTGCAAAGCAAGGGTTGCCTGTATTTCACACTCAGGCTTTTCCTAGTGATTTAAGCTAGTGATTTTAGGTAATCTCAGACCTGCCATTAGCACCCCTCCTCTCTCTTCCTCACAAGTTTTCACAGATTGCCCTTGCTCTCTGCAAAAGTATGTCAGGAGTGTGGGTTTTGATGTTTCTTTTTCTATAGACAGGAAATTTGAAGCTTGAGCATGTCTTCTAGCTTTGACAAGGTTTCAGTTTTATGTAGTTGTATTGTTCTTATCCTGTTTTGATTTTGTGGGATATGTGGGGAGATTCAAATTTAGTCAGGCACCATTATCATTGGCTACCTAAGAGCCTCAAAATAGATTTGTTTTGTGTTTATAATGTTATAGGAGTATAAAATCCTTACATTTTCCTTAAATTCATATATTCTTGAAAGTGGGAGAGGAATAAAGGTTGGGGCTTCTTATTGGGTAGAAATTAAATATGTAGGTGTCATCTTTGAACAGTCTATTCTCAGAATATGCCTAGTGCATACATTTACTGATTTGGCTTGGTGAATAAGACAAGAGCAGGTACTTGAAAATGCCTAGATCTATTTCATTGTGGGAAAGAGTGCATATTTTGAAAAATATAAAGGAGAGCTAAAATTAGATCAAGAGACAAAAAATTAGCATAATGACAACTTATTTATTATTATTTCCCTATTAAACTGAACATATTTTTCTTTTTCAGTCCTATGACAATGGGTTGGCACAGGGAGCTGGACTTGAATCTCATGGTAAGGCATCTTAAAATAAATGGACATGTAGTTTCTTTTGTTCCTTCAAATAACATCATGGTATCTTCAACATGTAGGACCTCAGAAGTCTGTCTCAACTCTTGGTGCAGCCTGACTGTCTTCTTTCCTACTTCTCTCTGTTGACACTGCTGTGCCAACTCGAGCCTCTCCTAGGTCAGTAACCATTCAGAGATTATTCAGACCAGAATGTTCAAACAGTACTTTCTGGTGATCATTTCAGCTGTTAGTTGCATGAAAACATCTTGGGATGATTTAAAATATTGTTAGAAAACAGCACGTTTTCTTCTTTGGTGTAATACTAAAAAGCTAGATACAGAATCTTAAACATGAATCAATGAATTTGTGAAGAAAAAAATTTTTTTACCTTCCTTAATAATTGTCCTAAGTCATAGTGATAAAACATTTTGCCACATAGCATATGTTCACTACGTACATTAATACAGTCTCTCCTTTCACACTTTTCCTCAATTTTGGCAGAACCAGAGTGAGCAATAGTCACTTAGTTTGTCAAAACATCAATAGCCTGAACTCTTTCAAGTGGAATATATCATGTAGAAGTAAATGTACTTCCTTGCTCCTTTTTTTTTTTTTTTTTTTAAAGAGCCCAGATCAGGGAGGCTCTCTGAGTGAATTCCTTGTTTCCTCTTCATCACAGCAGTGTTTTTGCGCTTACCTGTGTGTCCATCCCTCTGCTAGCATGATAGAGTAGAAAGAACACATCAGTAGTCAGGTCTCAGCCCTAACACTAGCTATGTGGCTTAGGCCCCTTACTTAATCTCTCTGAGGATTTCCTCATCAACAGAGTAGAAATAATTATATCTTTCTTTAAAATTATTTTTAGAGATATGAGGGAAACTGGTTTGTAAACTGTAAACCATGTATAAACATTTTTTTAAAACACATTCCTTGTGCTTTCCCTAGGACCTGCCCTATCAGGTATCTCTTCCCTCTCTGACATTTTCACTCCCTCCTTCGGTGGTATTTGTAGAGTATACGTGTCACTAAGGGGCGTATCGAAAACTGTCTTGGATTTTCCTCTGAAGCCATACTATAATTAGGACATCATAATTCTTGTGTATGTCTATATGAGATTGGGGGTGGCAGTAGCAATTATGTCACTGGTCATCACCACTTGGTAAGGAGGGATATACTTGTAATTGCACAAAGAGGAAAACTGGCATCTATAAGAATTTCTGAGAAGACGAGGTCTGGGCTCACTATCGTAAAGGATGTTATTGGGCACTCAGGCGGAGGAGATACTTCGCAGTGCAGGAGACCTGTGGAACAAACACTGTTGTTCCCCAGAAAATGGGATTACGTTCTCTAGGATATGAAACAGAGAGGGCCGCTCAAACATGATACGCTCTGATGGAAAAAAAGTCTTGCTGAGTCACACAAGTAGTGATTTGGAGTCAGTATGACTCGAGTAGGATCACACCCAGCAAGATCATCATTGATGGGCTGTGGTTCATGCCCAAAAGCTTACATCTTCCTTTTACACTCTTTTTGTCTTGGTAGATTTAAGGTCTAAAGCCCGAGAGGAGGGCTTCCTACTCAGGGTGCCACAGTACAGGGCGTGCTGCAAATGGGCTATAGGCATGCCAAGCTATTGCTGCCTGAGCCTTTGGAGCAGCCAAGACCAAGGGTCTAGAGCTCCCGTTTAGGTGCCAGGAGCTCGCTCCTCAGGTCACCGCTGTGTGTCCTGCAAATGTCAGACGTTTTAATGTTCTTGTGTGCTATGAGGTTAGATAGGCTGAGAAGTACTACTCTAGAAGGGTTTGGTATAGCCTCCCTTCCCTATCTTATCACTGTCTACACTGGCAAGAGAAACCTCTTTCTAAAAAGTAGTCCTGCAGATTGGGCACTCTGAAGTCATGGTATTCTCCCTCTTTCTCCCTTTATTAATCTTTTTAGAGTAGTGGTCCAGGTATACTATTTGCCCTTCTACACAAATGGCTTGTTCTTTAATTTTTCTGTGTAAGATTCAGCAACTTAAATGAAATATTTCTTTTAAAGTCATAAATGGTCTACATTTCAAATCCAGTGTCTTTTTCTCATTCCTCATCTTCTATTTATTGAAGCAAATGAAGCTGTTAGCCTCTCCCCCTTCTTTCTTGAAGTATCAATTCCTCTTGTCCTTCTTCCTGACAGTTGTTTCTGGCTCCTTCACTATTTTTGTTTCTTCCTCTCACCTCTTTATCTTAGTCCAACTTTCTTCTTTTCTTTGGATCATTCATCTTTCTAAATATCAGGACTCTTATACTTGCTATTCCTTCTATATAGAATCCTCCACTCCCATCCCTAGCAAACACCTGGCTTCACTTCACATCCTTCAGGTATTGGCTCAAATGATATTTTTGGAAAAGCCCCCTTTTTAAAATTGCAAACCACCCACAAACACACCTCTTGTTTAGAATTGCAAACCAACCACAGATGCATACCCCATTCTCTGTCCCCCTTTCTGGCTTTATTTTTCTCCATATCATTTTTATTTTATTTATTTGTTTATTGTCTGTCTCCACATAATATATGCCTCATGAGATCAGAGGTTTTGGCCTATTTTATTCACTGTTTTATCTCCCACACTTGTAACATGTGGCACATAGTTAAATGAACTAACAGATGGTTCTCTGTCAATCATCCCTGGGGTGATGGCACCCACACTTCGTTTCCAAATCTATACTGTTGCTTCTGAGCTGCATACCGCCTTTCTGTGTGCCTGCCAGGCATAGCTAGCTACCTTTATATCTCTCAAGCTGCACATTTTTAAAAACCATCATTCTGCTCTTTCCTTCCTTCCAAGTCTGTTTTTGCTATTCAGGAATGTGGAACTATTCTGATCTACTGATTTTTCAGAGAGCCAGAAATCCAGAATTTGGGGTGTTTAATCTCCTGTTCTGTTTTTTGTTGTTGTTCTTCTTAACTTGCCAGTCACACCAGTCCTCCATTAGTCACCAGTTTATAACCTTTTATGGACGTAAAAGGAAAAGAATTTATTTATTAAGCAGCTGCTCTGTGCCAGCTAACAGTTATTCTCACTTAATCCTCACACTAGCCCTCCGAGAGTGGACATCTTTGTATTAGTTAGATTCAATCAGAAGCAAAATCACTATGAATATTAAAGACCAGGAATTTATTGTAGGAGTAAGATTTTACATGGTTGTGGAAGAAGATGGAGAAGTAAGGCCCTGAAAGGGGTAGTAGGTGGATCAGGAAAGAGTCACTGACAAGCTCTCCTGAGGCACTGGCACAGGTGGACAAGTGAGACCTTGCAGGGGAATCTGGAGAGCCAGGCACATCCAGCTGCCAGAATGTAACTGGAAGGCTGTTGTTCGTACATCCATTCGTGGGCCTGGTGTCACTAGAGCAAGAAGTAAAAAGAACTTGGATTCCAAGTATATGGGAGAATAAGGGCAAGCTAGACTCTCGCAGCACCTCTACCCTTGTCTCTTACCTTCTGTGCCCACAAGCAGGGCAATGGCTACTGCTTCCACCTTAGAGATCTCACACATATTTCTCTAGCTTCAGACCATATAAAGAAGGGGATTCTGGGAAACAGTTCTCGCTTAGCCACGTTAACACAGTATAAAACCACCACAGTGATTATTGTCGTTTTACTCAGAGAAGGTAAGTAACTTAACTCCTAGGCTCACATATCAGGTAAGTGTCTTGAAACCCTATGCTTGTTCAGCAGTACCATTCTGCCCATATTTAAATCTCTTAGTTTAGTTCTCCATGGTCCAGTGCCAGCCTAGCTTTGTAATGTGAGAGATCCCTTCCGTGTGCTCTAGGTTGCAGAGAAAATGTATTCTCCAAATGTTCTTACACGCCTTCTCACCCCTGGGCTTTACTAATGTTCTTTTTCCTATACTTGAAATGCTTCCCCTTTACTTATCTTCATTTCCCTTTCCTTAAACTTCAAACTTTACCCATCTTTCTATGCTTAGTTTCACTGTCACATTCTTTGTAAAATCTTTCATTGTTTCTTGTCCCCCCTAGCCCTAAGCAATTTCTCCCTTTTCTATATTCCCGTAATACTTGGTTCGTACCATTTACTTCTGTTTACCTTCTCTGCTAGGTTGTAAGCTGATAGTGTCTTATTTATGTCATACTCCATATACCCTTGAATATTGTAGTTGTTCAGTACATATTCGATGAGTTAGTTACGCTGTATTCCACTCTGCATCCCAAAGCTGGGAAGGCTGAATTTAGAATGTGTACTTCTGCTACAGTTTGATGTTAATCAAGTTTCTTCATGTGTTCTTTGTCCTAATTCTGCAGTCTAAATGCTACTTAATATACTGTTTTCTTTTTCTTTTTAACTCAACTGCTGTTCTCCAACACCTGCTTAGCCTGGAGTCCATTTGTCACGAAAACTAAATAGGCACATTGTACCCTTCTAGGCCATGATTATCAAATGTTATGATTCTGTTTATCCTAGTGATTCTTTTATGATAGTACAGTTTTAGGGGAAAATGTTCATGTGTTTTGGAAGAATTAGATTTTCCTACTTCGCTAGGATTGAAACTACTTTTCCTCTTGAGACTCATAATGTAAAAGTTCACATATATTCATTTGATTCCATGATTCTTTTAGAATATCTCTACTCCTTAATCCAGAAGAGAAGTATTAAACTTTACTTGGCCTGATTTCGTCTAAGCATTCAACTCCCTTGAATCTACCTCACTTTACCTTTTTCATGTGGTGTTTAAGAGTAAAATGGTGTACTTATTTGTGTACCTGTTTACTTAGCTTTCTACTTTAGCTGTATGTTTGTTGACCATCTTAAATTACACATTTCAGAGCACATAGATTCTTTCAAATTATTTGGTATATACAAATAGATACTAAGAGAATGCTTAAAAACGAGCTTTAAAACCTTATGGGAACAATAAGTTAAAACATAAGTAAAGCATAGCAAACAGAACCAGAGTCAGTAACATCTCCTTTAACCTGCAACTGGAAGAACTGGGGTAGGTTGTAAAAAGAGAGCCAGTGCCTCCCAGCTGTGATATTTTTATGACTGTGGTATTCTGTGTACATTAATTATCCACATAACTGAAGCATTCCACTTTAGGTGGCAAACTTTCAGCAATTTCAGGTGGAAATCTTTCTCTTATTTGAATGTGCCTTAATATTCTCGTACTCTTACATGCCTTCGATAAAGAAGGTTATTTTCATAACCTTCTTCAACCAGGGCATAAGGAACAGAATTTAATCTTTTCTTGATGAATTCAGATCATTATTATGAGAAGGAATTCTTAAATTGTACTTTAATATATATAGTGATGTAACATTCTCGAAGTTTTTTGAAGCTTGTAGGAATCATTGACCTAATCCTATTTAGCCCCAAAAGGATATTCTAGTTGAGTTCTTGTGCCTGCTTTTTCTTACTGTACTTATTGTCAGAATGTTACCTGTCTTTTCTTGCTGTTTTTATGTCTGCCTCTAACACTATTCTAACATCCTACTTTTAATCCAGGTTTTTAGAACTGGTGTTTTAAAATTGTTTAGACAGAACCTCTCAGGGGTAAATGTTGATAAGTGAATTTTAGCTTAAAGAATAGACTTTGTAATGACTGTGTTTGGCTACTCAGAGACCAGGCTTACTTCAGAAATTGTCATTTTCAAAATCTGGTCATTTGGGCAAAGTAAAGAGTATTTTTATTTTGAATTGTGCCAGTTTGCTTTAAAAAATCCGAACAATTATTTTGGAGAGTAACAATTAAATGTGTCTTTATTTCTTAGTAGATAGTTTTAAAGATTATATACTTTCTCTTAGAGGCTTTATATTTAATGATGTAATAATACCTGAAGTCATGGCCAGCTTCTCATGAAAGAGAAATTGAAAGTAGTAGGTCATTGAAGGGGAAATAAGATTGATAGTTGCTGAATAGAAATTATTCTAAAAGGTTATGATAAATTTGTTTTACTTTTGTTTTAATTCACTCATGACTAACATAGATCTCCCTTTTTTTTTCCATTGGGAAAAATTCTGAAGACTAAATAGTTCTTACAGTGTGACCCTTTTATTTATTTATTTATATTTTTTGACAGTGACCCTTTTAATGTGATAGCTGCCTTGCATTTTCTAGAGAGAATGCTCACTTTTCCTTTGCCAGAGAATACAGCCAAGATTTGTAACACCAAAAGGAAAGTTACAGGATGAGGCATATTAGAAACAATCTATTTAAAGAGATGGAATTAATAAAAATCACTAGGTCAAGTTGTAATAAGTTGGAAATATAAGTATTTTCAAATTGTTTGGAGTTGACAGCAGATAACGCCAATGGAAAGTGGTGGGGTTTTTTTTGTTGTTGTTTTTTCCTTTATGGAAAAATACTGACTTTTCATTTCTCGAGGAAAGTAATTACCTTTGTGACTATATTGGTTCTATTGATGTTATAATATTTTAATAAACTTAGGGGTATAAAACAACACAAATTTATTCTCTTACAGTTCCAGAGGCCAGAAGTCTGAACTGCATCTTACAGGGCTTCAAATCAAGATGTCAGCAGAGCAGGTTTTTTCTGGAGGCTCCAGGGGATAATCTGTTCCTTTGTCTCTTTCAGCTTCTGGTGGCTGCTGACATTCTTTGACATCTTGTCTCATCACTTTAGTCTCTGCTTCCATAGTCACGATGCCTCCTCTTTGATTGTAGTTTAATCTCCCTCTGCCCCCCTTTTATAGGGACACTTGTGGTTACACTTAGGGTACACCCCATCCAGGATGATCTCCCCGTTTCAAGATCCTTAACTTCCGTCACATTTGCAGAGTCCTTTTTGCCATATAAGGTAGCATACCCATGTTCAGGGGTTAGGACCTGGATATCACTGGGGGGCATTAGTCAGTCTACCATACTGAGCATGGACCTGTATTGTGCATCTACTTCCAGATAACAGTTTTCTTCTCCACAGTACCCCCATCCCTAACACACACACACACACACACACACACACACACACACACACACACACACTCTCTCTCCCT
>NW_006777583.1:4586356-4612678 GCF_000442215.2 Lipotes vexillifer | reverse complement strand
CTTTCCCTTTGCTGAAACTTTTCTTCCTTAAATTTCTTAAGCTGACATGTAAGCTTCTAGTTTATGTTATATGTGAAAATCAGTCTGTAGCTTTAGGCAGATGGAACCTCAATTCATAATCAATACACTGTCTTTAAGGGAATTAAAATCAGACTCAGGTGATTGAGTAGTAGACAGGGAGTAGGAGTTCTGGATTTTAGTTTCAACTCTCTCATTAACCATATAATTTTGAACTACTTTCTAAATCTTTTTTCATTTAAAAAATTGTTCTTACAGCCTTAAGTTATTTTAAATTTTTTTCTATTTCATCAAGTTCATATTGAAGACTCCAGTGCTCAGTGGTTATTTTAAATAGTGAAATTAAGGTAAATAAAATAGTGAAATAAAAGTAAAATTAATTGTCTTTTAATTTTATTTCACTATTTTCTAGAGTTATTTAACCCTTTTTTTCTTCAATCATTTCATATTATTTTCTTAGACATCTAATAAGTTTAAAGTATTGTGTGGTTTTAATTAACAGGAGGATCAACTTTTTGTGGCATTGCATCACTGTGCCTGATGGGTAAACTAGAAGAAGTTTTTTCAGAAAAAGAATTGAACAGGATAAAGAGGTGGTGTATAATGAGACAACAAAATGGTTATCATGGAAGACCTAATAAGCCTGTTGACACCTGTTATTCTTTTTGGGTGGGAGCAACTCTAAAGGTAAGAGAAATAATAAAAATGAGAAACATTTACTCTTTGTTAATAAAAAAAACTGTGCTTAAAGGGTTTGGACTTTGTAATGTTCATTAAATATTGTTAGGTTTAGGGCAAAAGGTTTTTCCTGTTGCTCTGGCAAAGCTAGTCTCTGTATGGTTTTTCCACAGAATTCAGTTATCTGTTGTACTACTTAGAAATTTCTATTCTTATAAAGCTCTAGTGTCCCAGAACCTATGTAAGAAAGTAGGTGTAATGTCTTAAAAAACTTTTACCTGAAACTGATCGGTGGTCTGTCTAGTGGGGAGATCTGTCTGAACATACCAGTAAAGGGTTTATGGGAAAATTTAATCTTAAAAGATAAACCATGGGTCATTCCTTTAGAAACCATCTAAGGTTTTCTATTTTGTATTTATTTGTGTAAGCCTTCTGAAATGTATTGATTAATATGTTCATACATTTTCCCCATCTCTACTACCTTTTGATGTACCTAAATACATAAGCTTATTAGCCATTGCGTACCCACAAGTTTTCAATACCTTAAAATTGCCTTTTTTGCCTTTAAAACGTATCACCTAGGCCTGATATTCAGGAATCTAACAAAAGTCTATGTTCATCGTCTATATACAGTAAGTCCCCTGCATATGAACAAGTTGCGTTCCGAGAGTGCGTTTGAAAGTCCAGTTTGTTCGTAAGTCTAACAGAATTAGCCTAGGTACCCAACTAACACAATCAGCTGTATAGTACTGTACTGTAATAGGTTTATAATACTTTTCACAGAAATAATATGTAAAAAACAAACACAAAAAGTAAAACATTTTTAATCCTGCAGTATAGTACTTTGAAAAGTACTATAGTGCAGTACCACAGCTGGCATACAGGGGCTGGCATCGAGTGAACAGGCAAGAGTTACTGACTGGAGGAGGGAGAGGAGGTGGGAGATGGTAGAGCCAAAGGATCATCAGCAACAGGAGACAGAGGGCAAGCTGCAATTTCACTCACGCCTGACGTGGATGGCACAGGTTCTGGTTCCTTGCTGGATTCAATTCTATCTACCCTCTTGAAAAAACGATCCAGTGATGTCTGGTTAGTAGCTCTTTTTTTCTCGTCATAGATGACACGCTAGCACTGGATTGCATTCTGAATGGCTGCTGCAACCTTCGTGTACCGTTCTGCATTCGGGTCCTGTGCCTCAAAAGCTAACAGTGCCTCCTCAAATAAAGAAAATCCCCTTGCCATTTCCTGCATCATGAATCTCTTCGGTTCTTCAGCTACTACTTCTTCCTCTTGTCTCTCTCCATCCTTTCTCTGGGCCTCCAGTTCCATCAGGTCTTCATTAGTAAACTTCTCCTGTTGCACAGCAAGGAATTCAATGAAGTCGTCCTCTTGCAGATCTAGCTTGAAATAAAGATACTGTACTACTGTACTCTATACAGTACTGTACAGTAGAGTACACAAAAAGCACAACCACTTGTAGAGGATGCACGCATGTGACAATGTACGTCAGACATGTGAACTGACGCGATTGGACGTATGAATGCACGTTCGCATCTTTGAATGTTCACAACTTAAAGGTTCGTATGTGGGGACTTACTATAATATCTTAATTTTTTCTCTTAAACAAAATTCATACATGTGGTTGAAATGAATTGGGAAAATAGAACAATTTAAAATGAAGGCAGTAGCCTCTGTCTCCTCACTTCTAGTGCCATTCCTCAGGTGCACCATATTAATTTTTATAATTATGAAAAATTTCAAACATACTCAAAAGAAGAGAGAATAGTGTATAATGAACCCTTAATATGTTCATCAACCAATCTCAACAGTTTGCATCCCAAAGCCAACCTTCATTCATCCATATAACTGTGCACTTCCCTCACCCTCACTGACTAATATTTTAAAGCAAATCCCAGATACCATTTTTTATATTATCTGGAAAATTTTCAGTATAATCGCTAAACAAAAAGCTTTTTAAAAAATGGAACCGTAGGGCTTCCCTGGTGGCGCAGTGGTTGAGAGTCTGCCTGCCAGTGCAGGGGACACGGGTTTGTGCCCCGGTCCGGGAAGATCCCACGTGCCGTGGAGGGCTGGGCCCGTGAGCCATGGCCGCTGAGCCTGCGCATCCGGAGCCTGTGCTCCGCAACGGGAGAGGCCGCAACAGTGAGAGGCCCGCGTACCGCAAAAAAAAAAAAAAAAAAAAAAAAAATGGAACCGTAATATCACTTCTAAGAAATCAGCCATAGTTCCTTATCATTAAATATCAAGTCAGGATGATATATATTTCCTATTGCATCACATCAAGAGGCATATAATATAATGTCTGGCTGTCTCTCCTCTTGATCAAAGGGCTCCAGAGTTGTCAAAACTGATTCATCCATTATAAAGTTCCCCATGAGCCTTCTTTGTTCACTTTTTTATATGGTGTTAAAATATACGTAATATAATAAAGTTTAACTATTTATAAGTGTACAAATCACAGTGTTGTGTAACCAATACCACTGTCTATACCCCAAACATTTTCATCATCCTAAACATAAACTGTGCTCATTAAACAGTAACTCCCCGTTCTCCCATCCCTCCAGCCCCTGCTAACCTCTATTCTACTTTTTGTCTCTGTGAATTTACTTATTCTAGGTACATCATATAAGTAGAATCATATAATCTACTGTGTCCTGTGTCTGGCTTATATTTCTCAAGCTCCATCCATATTGTCACATATATCAAAATTTCATTCCTTCTTATGGTTGAGTAAATATACCTGTTTTATGTATATACCACATTTTGTTTCTCTGTTCATTTGTTGATGGACACTTGGATTGTTTTCACCTTTTGGCTATTGTAAATATGGTGGCAGCAAGCACTGGTGTAAAATAAATATCTGTTTCTGGATAATTACCTAGGAGTGGAATCGGTGTATTACATGGTAGTTACGTGTTCAACTTTTTGAGAAACCACCAAACTATTTTCCACAGTGGCTGCACCATTTTACATTCCCACTAGCAATGTATAAGGGTTCCAATTTCTCTACATTCTCACCAATACTTGTTTTTTCTGTTGTTTTTTTTTATAATACCATCCTAATGGCTATGTGGTGACATCTCATTGTGGTTTTGATTTGCATTTCCCTAATGATTAGTGATATCGAGAACCTTTTGGTGTGCTTATTGGCCATCCTGTGTATCTTCTTTGGAGAAATGTCCAATTTATCTATTTTTTCTTTTGTTGCCCGTGCTTTTGGTTGTTATTCCATGAAATCATTGCCAAATCCAATGTTATGAAGATTTTCCCCGATGTTTTATTCCAACGGTTTTATAGTTTTAGTTCTTGAGCTTAGGTCTTTGATCCACTTTGAGTTGATTTTTGTATATGGTATAAAGCAAGAGCTTCAGCTTCATCCTTTTACATGTGGACATTGAGCTTTCCCAGTGCCATTTGTTGTAAAGACAGTTCTTTACCCATTAAATTGTCTTGGCACCTTTGTCGAAAATCATCTGTTTATTTCTGGGCTCTCCATTCTATTGCATTGGTCCTTACTGTTTTAATTACTGTAGCTTTGTAGTAAGTTTCAACATCAGGAAGTATGAGTCCTTGACATTTTTCTTTTTAAAGATTGTTTTGGCTCTTCAGGGCCCCTTGCAATTTCATGTGAATTTAAGGATTGGCTTTACCATTTCTTAGGGAAAAGGCTGTTGAAATTTTGATAGAGTTTACATTGAATCTGTAGATTGCTTTGAGTAGTGTTGACATCTTAACAATGTCAGGTCTTCCTATCCATGATGATGGAATGTTTATCCATTTATTTAGATCTTTAATCCTTCACCAGTGTTTGGTATTTTTTTGCATACAGATCTTTCACCTGCTTAGATAGGTTTATTCCAAAGTATTTAAATTCTTTTGGAAGCTGTTACGAGTGGAATTGCTTTCTTAGTTTTCTTTTGGATTGTTTGTTGCTGATGTGTAAAAGCTTCATCATCTTCTTACGGAATGGTTTTACCAGCCGTTGAGGATCATTACTTAGGTCCATTATGTCATTGGGGGTTGCTATATGGTGATATTCTATCATTCCCTCTAAATTTATTAACTAGGATTCTTTTATAAAGAAGAATTTCACTTTAACTTAAGGTATGGTTGTACAGAGAAAGGCAGATGATTCTTTCTTTTAATTTTAATAATGTTCATTTAGTCAGTGAGTTGGTTCCCTAGCATCCTCTAAAGTTTTCCAATAAAATAATTGGGTTTTAGGGTTTTTTCTTTTTTACCCTTTGAGTATCACTGTGAACTCATAGATTTTAATATATTTTATCCATTTTAGTCCATTACATTGTTCTTTTTAATGCTCAAATTGTCCCATCTTTAGCCAGTAGGAGCCCCTTCAAGTTGTTTCTTGAGTCTTTTTGATATGACCTTGGTGGTCTTTGACAACTTTCTAAAGGCAACTACTTTTAAACCTTTAAAAAAATTTTAATTGTATGGATAACTTTAAATAATAACTTTAAATATGCTGATTTCTTGACTTAGCACCTTTAGGCATTATCCCAGCTTTGAAAACATATTCCCAACTATGAAAAATGAAGATTTGGCCTCCCCTTTTTCCAGCAGATTGTTACTGGTATATATATTTTTTAGTTCTGAACCATTTCTCTTCCTCTCCCTTCTAAACTTTTCAGTTTACCTTTACTTTTACAACATCAACTTAGGTAACGTTCATATTTTGTTCAGTAACAATGATCAAATATTTTATGTTTTGCCTTTAGGTTGATTTTAAAATTTGAAAACCAGTAATCACATATTAGGGCTGTATAAATATTTTTTATTGCTAAACCAAGTACAGTGTTAAGATTATTGTTCCTTCTTTCTATGTAATGACCTATGTGCCCCTTGATGAAAAATGTTTCTAGCATCAGGAGTCTAAAGAGTCTCTGCTTATATTCTGTTAATTAAACCAAATGAATGAATAAGTTCGTTTCTTATTTGTACCATAACCTTATTATTGGTTTTGTTTCTCTTTTTGAGAAATAATGCTTCTTTATTAATCATTAATACCTTTCATGGCTCTCTGATTTATTGACACACTTTCAGCTGCTTTGTGACACTTCTTGAACTTTCTTATCTACTGTTCACCACCCCCCAACCCCGTTCTCTTCACAGTTTGACAATCCTTTATTTTTTTCTATTGAATGGGATCTTCAGAGAAAGGACAAATACATGTCCTAAATCTTTAAGCTACATAATTTTTTATGCTAAAATTGTATTTGTCTCACCTTGTATCTTTCCTATAAAGAGCTTTAATTTTTTACTATTCTCAAAACTGTCTCTAGCATGTGGTTAATAATTTTTGTTACTCTTTTTTGAAATATTTTTAGTTTTCATTACCAGCAATTTGTAACTAATAGTTCAAAAGCCTGTCATAAGAGTTAGAATATAGGTTAATTAAATTGCCCTTTTAAAAATAACTGATGAAGTTGAACATACTGGGAAGTTGTGTTTTGAATGTAGCTAAATGTGATGCAGAGAAGTCAGGTGGGTATGGTTCAAAAGAAGGAAATAGTGAGTGGGTCAAGAAAAGGAGAGTATATTTGATAAGATGATTAAAAAAAAAAGTTAATGTGGTTGAGAATTTTAAATGCTCAAGCCCCCTAGGCTTGCTCTGAGAGCCTTACTTAATTAGAGAAAAGCATATTTAAATTACATATATCTGAAAATTGAGCCAAAGGTCAATATGAAAGTTTTATGTCAATAAATTTATATTTGTCATGTCATTTCAGCTTCTGAAAATTTTCCAGTATACTAACTTCGAGAAAAATAGAAATTATATCTTATCAACTCAAGATCGCCTCGTAGGGGGATTTGCCAAGTGGCCAGATAGTCATCCAGGTAATTTATTTTTTTGTATAAATCCAGAGCAACTTTTGTTTTGTTTATTTTTTGAGTAGATCTTCAAGCATCTTTGTCAGAAAGGGCATATGATAGAAAATATAGGCACAGTTGTAAACTTAATTTAAATAATGTTTTTAAAAAGGTAAATTGTTTAAGTTTATGGTAGATTTAGGGTCTTTGGGGTGTAAAGGAAGGATTTGATTATCAAGATGTATTGGTATAGTTTGCCCTTTTTTCCATGTATTTCACTTAGCAGTGTTTCATTTTGTTGCGGGCAGTAAGGCAGATGGTCTGAATGGTCCCTGTCCAAAATAGAATTGGTTCATCCAAGATCTTTAGGATTACTAGCTATCGCTTGAACTCTGCAGAGTAAATTACTCTTAAATCCAAAAGGGAGCTAGTTCTTCATAAGTCATTAAATCAGAAATCTGAAATCTTGAATACAGGTGTCCCTCACTGTCCATACTCTTATTCTCTGAATTTTGGCAGATTCAAGTTATTTTTTTAGATGAATACTTTTGCTATATGAACTCTCAAACCATTCACTCTCTAAAATTCAGGAACCAAATTGATTCAGACAGTACAATATTCCATGCTTTCCCAGCTCAGGAAAGGCATAGATGTGAAGAACAGAGGATTCTTGTATTTCATAAGTACTTTTAAAAGGGTTCTTCAGAAATAATGACATTTCTTCTAAATATGTGGATAATTCTGCTATTTTCCAAACCTAGACAGGCCATAGTCTAAGCTGCATGCTCTAATATAATAAAGTCAGTAACTACATGGATGCCATCCATCTACAGACCCCTCAGGCCTAGCCTGCCAAGACAGCTCATCATCTCCGTGCTCTGCCCTGCCCCAAAACTTTGGTGGCACTAGGCCCAAGTTCAGGCCTAGGATTTTGAAAATGTCTTACCAGTCTTCCTCTAGTCCAGTGCCCCTCCTAGTGACACTTTTGTGTGTGTGTATGTACATTTGCTTAAATGAGAGGAAAGGGGCCAAAGCTCTTTTCAGACTCCCAAAGGGATCTCTGATGCAAAAGAGAACCTCTAATCTAAACTCTTCTGTTAATTCTGTTACAATTGTTGAAAAACTTTCTTAGCACTCAGAGTCAGTTGGCACTGTACACAAGGCCCTCCCAGGATTTGGCTCCTCTCCCACCGCTAGCATCGTTCTCCAAGCTGCTTGCCCTTCCCCCTTAGGTTTCACCTCCAGCAAAATGAATCTATTTGTAGCTTCCAAAAACTCAATTCAAGACTTTGTTAAAAATAAGTCAGAACACTGACACTTTTGATAAGCAAATTGACGAAGTATTAGCTATAAATATGACACTAGATTTAAGGAATGATTGTTTTTGCAGCATTGCAGTAGTGTCATGGTTTTTATTATTAGTCTAGAACCTCTCCACCTCCTCTCTTGTCATAGAACGGTTACGGTCAGAATATGTACCTGAATCGAAGTACAGATAAGGGGCTCATGGAATCATGTTTATTTTACCTGAAGTGAGCAGGAATATTTCCTGACATCCATATTTACGTGTATTTTCATGCAAACTATGCTTCTTTTTAAAAAATGTACAATGGGCTTCCCTGGTGGTGCACTGGTTGAGAGTCTGCCTGCCGATGCAGGGGACACGGGTTTGTGCCCCGGTCCGGGAAGATCCCACATGCCACGGAGCGGCTGGGCCCGTGAGCCATGGCCGTTGAGCCTGCGTGTCTGGAGCCTGTGCCCCGCAACGGGAGAGGCCACAGCGGTGAGAGGCCCCCGTACCGCAAAAAAACAAAAAACAAAAAAAATTAAAAATAAATAAATAAAATAAAAAATGTACAATGCTTTTAATTTCTAAAGCAAAATAATATTTTTAAATTTTGGTATCTATAACACATAGCTTTAAATATGTTTGAAAAGTGCCTCAAGAAAACAGTTCTTTTGGTATTGATTCCATTGTTTTCAATCAGTACATGGTACTATTTTAAAAAATAATGTACTGTTTTAACAAATAATGGGAATAGGGAAATGACAGTCGCTTGAAAAGCATTTGTTATATAAACATTGAGATACATTTTGATTTTTTACAGTAGCTTTTTAAAAAAAATTCTTGGAGCTTTTTTCTAGAGAGATCAGTTGTTAAGTTTAACATTTGAGTAAATACTTGGATGTAATATTTTTTATAGATATGTTATAATGTCTTCAGATCCTGTACATTACAGAGCATAGGAAGTCTTTGTATGATACATTGAATTTATGTAGAAAAGATCTGTTCCCAGAGCTGTTATAAAAATCATTTTAGTAAGAGTTTTTAAAATTAGCTTATTCTTGGTTCTAATAAATCAATCTAGTAGCAGATTTGACACACAGATTTTATATACATTTATAGGAAAAACTTATGAAAAGAATGAAGTTTTATTATGAGGAAAATATATATTTCAACTCTAAAGTGCTTGAATACGTCACCACCTACAGACAAAGAGTTTTTCTTTTTTGTTGTTTTTTTTTTTGTTTTTGAGGATTGAAACATTTAACTTCTATTTCATTAGCTTTTACAAAAAATCCTTTTGAGAAAACAGAATTATTCTTACATTACTGGAAAGTGTAAGATCCTATTTTATTTATTCTAAGTGTATTTTCTGTTGCATTCTTTTCCTAGAAAAGTTTCCTTATTTCTATACAATAAAATTTAATGTTGCTTTTTAATTTTAGAAAAACTGCAAGAAAACTATAATAGTATAGGAAAAATTAAGTTTATTTTTTGTGGTCTGAAAATTAGAGTAAAATGAGCTAGAAGAAACCTAAGTATTCTCTGAAAAAGACATAAAAGGGGATTAACATGGGCCTTCATTGGTGAAATAACTTTTTCACAAATAGCATTGAGTAAGCACAACTATTTGTCATTCCTTTTTTGAAAAGTAAATGATACTTTTGTAAGTAAAACTTTCTCTTTAATTCTTTTGACACAAAAGATGTTTTGAACTTTAATAGCTCATGAGACCATAAATGATGACGAACTCAAAAACAGAAAAATATTTTGACTGCTACAAAATCTGCTTTTTGTAGCGTTCCCATAACTGCAGAGCTCTGAGCCCTTTCAGAAGTCATAGAAAGCTCTCAGGCAAGCAACAGCCTTGTGATTTCAGTGGCCATTTAATGGAAGAAAGTTGCTGCCCCCTGAAAGATGGGAAACAGTAGTGAGGCCACTGTAGAAGAATTGTTATGGTATGAACACTCACATTATTATGACCAAACAGAATGTGTGAGTTTGTTTTTATTGTCAGGTCAGATATTTTTAGAATGACTGACATTACCTGAAATAGGGAAATTAAATATGGTACAGCATTCCAGAATGGATTATTTTGCCTAAGCTTCTTTCATTTAACATAGTATTGTCATCATATATGGTTTAGGAACTGTCAGAGGTAAAACTTAGTGGGGGAGGGCTAATGCTACTTAGATTCTGAGGTTTATTTTCACTTTTAAGAAAAAATTTCTGTTTATGATATAAAGCTCCTTGTTTCCATATTCTATAGTAAGCAAAAGGGAAAACCCATTAGAGTGAGAAGTCTTTTATATCACTGGTACTCTTCCTTTTTGTTCTTTAATCACAGAGGATGTTGGTAATGTCACTTCTTCAGCTAGGAACTGTTCTCCTTTGTTAGTGATGTTTTCTTGAATAATGTATCATCTGATTTTGATCACCTGGTTTTTAAAAATTTGGGGTTTGAGAGCAAATATTTCAAAAACTGTATTTAGTATTTTTCTAAATTTATTTTTAATGTAGTGATGGGCTGATAAGTAGCTAAAATATTTTGTACAAATAAGAATGCCTGTTGTGATAAAACTGCCTTATTTTCAGATGCTTTGCATGCATACTTTGGAATTTGTGGCCTGTCACTAATGGAGGAAAGTGGCATTTGTAAAGTTCATCCTGCCCTGAACGTAAGCACACGGACTTCTGAACGCCTTCGAGATCTCCATCAGAGCTGGAAAACCAAGGACTCTAAACAGTGCTCAGAGAATGTACACATCTCCACATGACTAACTTTAGATTGGGAGGGTGGGGGGATTTGTAGCCTAACTGTAGCTCAAGGTTAAAAGCCATGTATAACCAAGTGTGCTCTTTTTTTTAAGAGGTAGAGTCTTACCATTGAATCTTGTGCTGATGTCACTTTGGTATATGGTCTTGAGCCAGTAACCTTCGTACTAGGTTTCAAGGAAATCTTTGTTGAAGTTTGAACCACAGTGGACTCTGTTGTGGTTCTTAAATGTTTATATATTGTATTTCTAAGTTCTCTGAGGCAAACTAACTGTATGTATGAAGGTTATCTTTTTAAAAAGCTCTTCAGTACAAAATTGTATCATAAATACAAATCTTCAAAAGAAGTTTACAGTTCACATAGCATTGATAATCTTCAGGTGAACACAGTGATCATTTAAAAAGCTTGACTGCTGATGGTAGAACATTGCTTTAATGAATTAAGTATCTGGGATTATTCTTTGAAAACAGATGATCCCATAATTTTTAAAAAGAAGACTTATTTTGACTTAAGTAAAATGTGCCAATTAAACTTTTGTGGCCTATACAAATGAAATTAACTTCATAGCAAGAACGAATAGGCTTAACTAATACAATAATTTTCTAAAGGGAGATTGTTTTAAGAAGACTATTATGTAACTGAGGGACAAGTAATATAATTGTATGTGATTGTGAATGGGGAAGTTTTGTGCTGTGCGGGTCATTTATTTTAGATGTTGTTGGGGTAAATAACAGTTATGTTTGATTTTAATCTCAAATCATTAGTTCCTTTTTTTTCCTTTCTGCAGAGGAAACAGTCTTATCTAGAAGGAAAGCCATTTAATGGTTCTGTTTCTTTTTCTGAGATATGTAATACTGTAAATTATACTTGTACTTTTATAACTGAGTTATTTTTAGCCATTTGGATTCTTATTTTTAGTTTGTTGCCCCAGTGTGTTAGCTGCTCAAATTTCAAACTGATGATTTTCTAATTTTTTCAAATGAAATAAGTAAACATTTAAGTAAAAAAAAAATAGCACCACTCAAGTAAAGTTAATGGTGTAGCTCCCCATGCACAGTCATTCATATTTTTGTATTTTCAGGTAAGTGGGAAGGAAATGTACCATTTAGGGGTTAAGGACTGGGATTTGCTTTTCTTTGTTTTGTTTTCTTCATTCTGTGACCTAGCTAATTGTAAAGGAGTTAGTATAAAAACTCATTTTTATTAGTAATCAGTTTATCAATAAATTACATCTGTCACTGTTGCTCTATGACGTTCAAAGTTATGAGAGTAGTGCTGAAATGGAGAAGGAAATCTCTTCACCAGACGGACTGGGTTTCATTTAAAGTCTTGGTGATAATAAGTGTTGGATTATTAGTTTTACAAGTATCAGTATAAAAACCAAGTTACTAATATCACTGTTTAGGTATTGTAATATTTAAATTTTTATTTTAATTTCTTTCCTAGAGTGGAGAAAAAAATGCCCTTAAATAATGGTCCTTCCCAAAGGAAACCTAGTATATACTTGGAGAAATGATTCATTTATTATTGGCATGCTTAGTTTTAAACCTCAATTTGCCAAAGTCAAAAAAAAATTTTTTTTAATTAGAAATAAAATCAGTTTTCTGATGGTGGGGATAAAATAAGCCTAACAACAGATGTCATCCTTCCATGAGTTATTCCAGTTTGTACCAGTTTAAATTCTGACAAATTAAGACATCTACATCTCAAACTAACTCATTTCGTAGACATCAGGAGTTAAAATGGCATATATGTAACGGCTTTAGAACTATTCAAAAAGCCCCCATTTTTTTTTTCCTGAATTGCCATTAGTGGTTGGAAGCTTAAAAAGTTAGTAATAGTAACCATATTCGTATGAAGGAGAATTCCAAGGTCAAAGTATTTCAAAAAACTACTAAATATTTTCTAACTCCTTGTGTAATTTAATAGCATAAGATTATATATTACAACATGATTCTAATCGATATACTCATGAGAGACCTCCTTGTGAAACTTTATGGGCCAGTGAATGTTCACATTCCACAGCAGCATATTGACCAAAAAAACACCAGCCCATTGTGAATTGTGGAGAAACTATTCCCAACTTTTTCTAAATAGTTACCTACAAGAAAAGTATTAATAAAATAAATTATAAACACTATTTCATATATATACTTGGTTCTTTAGCAGTGGTGATAGAATAAGAAGGGGAATATGAAGTCTCAGTAACTCTGTTCCCTATGCTCTACGGCCAACTCCAGTATGGTATTTTTTAGACTATGGTAGGAGAGGCCTTGTTTTGAGCATATGCATGAAAACAAGGTTCATCAGGTCCTATAACGCAATTCAACCTATTTATCATCTACAGTGCTTTTAGATTTAACCTATAATATGTGTACAATTTAATTAGATCTTTAAATAATTATTTATAAATATTCAAATTCAAATAGAAGTTTTGCCGACAGTGGTACATAGTTTGAAACTGTTGGGCCTGATAATATTTGAGAGTCAGTATAGTAAGGAGGTGACCTGGAGTCAGATGACTTGGGTTTAAATCCTAGATCTGCCAGTTCACCAGTGTAATCTTGGACCCTAACTTCCCCTTTGATAAAATGAGGGGGGAAAAATCAAACTTACAAGATTGTTTGAAGATCAAATGAGGTAATACATATAAAGTACTTAGCATAGTACTAAGTAAATAAAGTAAATTCCTGAAATAAATTCCTAATTAAAATTTGTCATAACCATCATAAAATTGTTTTTAAAACCTCTCTTTTCTGTAATAGAGATCCCACAGAATTTAAACTCGAGGAAGATGATGGCAGCATTGTAGTTTCTGAATCTCCCCATTCGAATCCAGAGTAACTAGGATAGCTATTCTACAAAACTAGATGACAGGGTGTCCCCATGAACTTCAGAATAGAGTTTTATAAGGACAAACCACTGACCAACATAGTTTCAGCATCTGTGTGGGAGGACGTGAAAGGCAGACAGCTGGTTTCTGACAGCCTTGAGAATAGAACTATAGCATTGCCCCCAGTTTCTCACTAGGAAGTACAGTGGGCCAGTCTGAGAACAAAAGCTGAAACTGGGAGGGATTCTACAGGTCCGCATCTGCAAGTATGTGTTAGAGCAATATGATATGGTCTGATGATTGTGCTAGAGCAGTCTGGGCCCTGTCCTGTATACATCTTAAAACTAATGAGATAAAGCCTAGCCAGAATTAGAATCCAAATTGGACAGGATAGGTTACAATAGGACAAAGAGAAGAGAGTCCAGATAAATGTTGGGAAGGAAAGTCAATATACCTAGATATTATATGTGGACATAGATAATCTTTTAAATCACTTTGTGAAAATGAAACAGGAACTTTAGGGCCATAGAGCAAAAAAAAGTCGTCCTAGAGCACCCCTTCCTCCTAAAAGTATAGGAAAACTCATTTCACCCCAAAACGAAAACAAAACCTGAGAAGGATTACAGTCAAAGCCCATTCAAAGTTGTTTTAAGGAATAAAAGAATAGGCAGCCCAATATCCCCACAGACATTGGAAGCACACCAGCAGGACATGACCACAAGACTGATGAAAACCTAGTATTTATTGATTAAAAAAAGCCATTATGACAGTAAATTTATAATTTTAGAGCAATATCAATAAAAATGAGAAAAGCTAAGAATTACACAATTGAGTCTTAAAAACTGGAGAAAAAAGCAAACGAAAAGGAAGTAGAAGGAAGGGATTAATTAAAAGGGGGAAGGAGGGAAGACAAGATAGACAAACCACCAGACAATCTTCAAGAAAAAAAGGGAGGAAGCAAAAACACAAAAGTTTAAATAACAAGAGAGAAATAACCATAAAACAGGAAAATTTTCAAAATTATAACACTACTTTGAGTAATTTTATATAATAAATTAGAAAATAATAACCTTTCTTAGAAAAATGCCAGTTGCCAAGATTACCAAAGTAGATACAGAAATTCAAGACAAATGGACTCTTTACAAAAAAAAAAATCAGGCCCAGATTGTTTCAAGGGTATTTCTACCAAACTGTCATGATTAAATAATCCTAATGTTGTTTAAACATTTCCAGGGGCTATAAAGAGACTCTTGAACCTCAAAGGGCCAAAAACACAAAAAAGGCTTCTAAATTCATTTTGTAAAGTGAACATGATAAGCATTGTTTCTAAAACCTGACAAAGTTTGTACCAAAGAGAAAATTATAGACCGCTCTCACTTATGAATATATCAGTACATAAATGTTAACAGTACATTAACAATTCAATAGCACTTTCAAAAAATATTAAGTCATGAGTAAGTTGGATTTATTATAGGAATGCAAGAATATTATTAGACAATCCATTAATATTCATCAAATTAAAAGAGTTAAGGAGAAAAATCATATGATTATCTCCATCTTTGCAGAAAAGACACTTGACAAAATTGAACACTCATTTATGTTAAATATACTCAATAAGCAGAAATTGATGAGTAATTCATTGACAGTGTACCTCTGCCCAAAAGCCAGCATCTTAATGTCGATACTGAAGTCAGGAACAAGGCCCACTATCTCCTCTACTATTTAACTTTGTGTTGGGGGATTTAGTCAATGAGATTAAACAAAAGAAAACAAAGACGTGAATTGAAAAGGAAGAGGAAAACTTTTAAAATATGATTTTATATCTGGAAAGCACAAAGGAATTTGTTGAAAAGCTATAAGAGAACTTAGTAAAGTAGCAATTGCATACAACTAACATACAACTATCAGTAGCCTTCACCAGACACAAAAGAGTGCATACTCTGATTCCATTTAGATGAAGTTCAAAATGGGCAAAATTGTCTATGGTGTCAGAAATCAGTGCCCTCATCCAATCACTACCTCCCTCCTCAAAGGTAAGCACTATCTTGACTTAAATCACCATTAGTTATGTCTGGTTTTGAACTTTCTTTAAGTGGAATCATAATCGACGCATTAGTTTTCAACTGGTTTCTTTTGCTCCACAGGGACTGGAAGAGTACAAGGCAGAGTCTGTGGTGCTGGCGATGTTCTGTTTCATAATTTAGGTGCTGGTTACATAGGTGCATTCACTTTATGAATATCGCTGTACACTTATGATTTGTGCACTTTTCTGTATGTATAATTACAGTTCAATAAAAATGTTTACTAAAAAGAATAAAAGACTATATATGTATATAAGCCTAAACTAGTTAGAAGATGTTCCTGAAGAGAAGATCCCTTTTATGATTGCAAAAAAAGAAACAAAAACAAGAAACGTATATGTAAACTTGAGGTCCAAAACCTGTATGAGAAAAATCTTAAAACTCTTGAAAGCCCTCACATGGCTCTGATGCACACTGAAATTTGAGAACCAATCACTGATTTAGAAAAAGCAGCTTGGGCAGGAGAAGCAAGTAAGAACCCCATAATTACTTGCAAATGTAAATTTTTAAAAGTTTTAGTTAACAGTAAGCTGAGTGCGATTCAACAATGTGCTCTTTGCTCCCACCCCAAAAAAGCTAATGTGATCTTAGTCTGTGGTAATAGGGTTGAAATGTAATGAATGCTCAGCTATGCAAAGAAAATATGACATTTATTTTCTCAAATGGACCCAATCTTCATTTGCCCGTATCTTCGTCTATCAAGAGGTAGCGGAGGCTAAGGAGTGGGGCCGTTTAAATTTGTCAGCTAACAAACAATCTCAGTCTTCTGATATCAGTGGTTTTTTTTTTCTCTTGCTCCTTGTTGGCTGAGTATGTGTGCCTCCTGGCAGTTCGTGGGGGCCTCTGTTGCAGGTTGCTGCTCTGATCTGGTGTCTGCTTAGGTGTCTGCCGCCGGTCTAGTGTGGCCTTTGCAGGTGGGTTGCTGCCATTTGCTAATTGCACAGTCCCAGCGCTATGGCCTTTTTGCTCTAGTCCCAGGCCACCGCCAATCTCCTTGATTTTAGTGACGCTGTATCTGCACCCTCCTGTCCCCTTCTCTCTCTCTCACACACACACACACACACACACACACACCCCACCCAATTTCCTTGGCCTATGCAGAAGCTCCTAGGTCTTTATTCCTGAAACACTGTCTTCATTTCATATATCTAGTAACCTCACCTCCCACTTCAGTGGTACTGAGCCACCCTGTATGTAGAGGTAAGCTAAAACTGTTTCTCCTAGGACTGCAGCCTCTTCTAGGAAGCCTGGAGAAGCAGGTCAGAAGGCCACCTCACGTACCACATGTCTAAATATTTAAGAGTTACAAATCACACCAGAAAATTATGTTCTATCCTCCTAGACTGACAAATGTAATAACAGATTTGGGGGGGAACAAAGCAAGTCATACCAAATAATTGTGAATAGCATAAATGCACAATTAACTTCATTTTCCACCCCAGGCCATGATTTGGCAGTCGGTGCTGCTGGGCTGGAGCAGAGCAGGCAAAGGGGAAAGATTTCTCGCTGATTTGCTGGCATGCCAGCCCTGGCCCGCTGCAGTCATTAGAGAGATCCACAGATTCCACATCCACTTCTTGGAGGGAGTGTAGGGGGTGGCTCTTTCACACCCACTTGATCTCTCTCCACCCCCCTGCACCTCCTCCATCTGAGCACAAGCTCCTCTTTACCCCACACAGTCTGAGTCAGGTGATCTTCGCCCACGTACGTGTCCAGCCTCCCTACCCTACCAACATCACCCTATCAAGCATCTCAAAGGAAACTGAGGCTCAGATCTAGAAATCGTGGCCTCCTCAGGGTTCCCAGCCCTCTTTCCCCACCCTAGGCCCCCTCCCACACCTTGAGGGGCTCCCTTATGCTTATGACAAGCTCTATGTCATCTCCAACTCCCCCAGGCAGCTGCTCCATAATCACACCTTGGACCCAAGTGTGTACACACACCCTGGCAGCACAGTCCAAAAGGGACCCAGGAGAGGACTCCATGCAGGCCCTGGAAGTGGGCTCACGTGGGAATTCCATGATCTCTGGTAGCTGGGGGCATGCTCTAGAAAGGGGGCCCACCAGTCTTATGGGGAGCATTGGAACGGGGCCCTCTTGCCCGGATCTAAGGGCAGTACTGACAGACTACCAGGCCCTATGTCCTTAGTTTCCTTCACACCTGTCTAGACCTTGCTACTAGGCATTCCACGCACCTCCTCTCCTCTGCCCATCTCTTTCATCCTTTCCACACTTTCCCAGGGCTGGGAGTAAATAAGATTTCTCCCCTTGGTTTGTGGCAGGGACTTTCCTTTCTTCATTTTCTGAGTTCTCTCTACCATTGCCTTGACATGTTAACTGGAGGGGGTTTTTTTGTTTTTGTTTTTAATTTATTTATTTTTGGCTTCATTGGGTCTTTGTTGCGGTGCGTGGGCTTTCTCAAGTTGCATTGCACGGGCTTCTCATTGTGGTGGCTTCTCTTGTTGCGGAGCACGGACTCTGGGTGGATGGGCTTCAGTAGCTGTGGCACACGGGCTCAGTAGTTGTGGCTCGCGGCCTCTAGAGTGCAGGCTTAGTAGTTGTGGTGCACAGGCTTAGTTGCTCAACGGCATGTGGGATCCTCCCAGAGCAGGGCTGGAACCTGTGTTCCCTGCATTGGCAGGCAGATTCTTAACCACTGCGCCACCAGGCAAGTCCTTAAACTGCAGTTTAATTTATAAAATCCTTTCTCAAATGACAAAGGCTAGCTTTATGATTCTTATTTTGCTACAAACTCTAAAGCTGCTTATTCCCTCCCTTCCTCATTGCTGTAATATGCTAAACCTCTCAAGGTAAATGAGTGCCTCTGGTGGAACAAGAAATGCAAAGGCAAAAAAAATCAACAGTTTTTCAAAGTTACTATCCCTGCATATTAAAGTATCATTTTAATAGAAGTAGGGCAGCTAAAATGAAGGAGGTGATGACACCACTGTGTACTGTTGGTTTCAAGGTACCACATATTAAAAAGGTCAGAAGTGGGAAGATCAGGCTTTCTAGGGGGGCAAGGAGAAATGCCATATTCAAATAGCTGAAGAGCCATTCAATGGAATAATGTTTAGATTCAGTGCCAACTCTAGAATTTCTGTTTAGTGGGGGCTTAGGGGGTGGCCATCGTAAGAAGGTGAGGCCTAGGGGACTTGCCTTGAAGTTGATTTGCATATCACCGAACTCTTTATTGTGTGATCATTTGAGCTGGCTTTAGAGCATGTGAGGATTAGGGGTTAATCTTAACATATACCCCTCCTTAGTCACATTCTGGCTCCACCAGTAACTGGACTGCTCAAAACTTTAAACATGCACAACAAATAATATTTTTCGAATAGTGGAATTGATAAATGAATCAGTATGTGAGAAAGATAAAGGACTGCAACGTCAGAGCTGTGTGAAGCTGGAATGGAACCAGTAAGCTCCCGGCCCCTGGAGAAGGTAAGCTCAGCTGGAAGCCAGGGAGGAAGCAGAGGACTGCAGGCTGGCAGTGCATAGCTAGACTCACTTTCAGATGACAGTCAGTTTGGACAGGAAAGTGTCAAACAGGAAAACAGACACCATTATTTTAGAGCATTACCTCATTTCTCTAAAAGTCAGCATTCCTATTGCCTGTTCTTGAACAACCTGCATTTTCAGAGTAAACAAATCAACCTAGTTGATGAGGGCAAGTTCCAGTTTTCAGAAAAATTCTCAGTTTATATGTAAAAGGAATGATGGGGGCAGAAAAGAACTATTTTGCAAATGCTCATAGATTCTAGGCTAAAACCATCAGTGGACACTGAAACCATTAGGAGAAAAGGTGATGGAGAATGTTAAAATGGAAGGCACTTATGGTCAAGGGACCAAGACACCACAAGTTACTTGTCCCGGCAATAAAGGGGATTTGAAAAAAAAAAAAGAAAAGACTAACAAAACCCCAGAAAAATGGTAAAAAGTAAAATCAACAAACAGAAACAGAAACAAGGAAACACACACAGACAAAAGAAACAAAAACAGAGCCAAATAAGTCAAATAGAAAGAGAACAACCAAACAAACAGAAGAACCCAAGAATGAAATCAAACAATTAAGAAGAAAGCTGACAATAAAACCCAAACCAAAAAACAAAACCCCACAACCCCCACCAAAAAACCCCAACCCCCACAACAAAAAACCACCACACCCAAAAAAAAAAAAAAAAAAAAAAAAAAGGAAGGCTCATGCTGCCAGCACCTGAATCCACTAATCAACCCTGCGGTCTCTAAAAGGAGAACAATCAGTAAGAGCCTCCTGATTAATGCACTAGCTACACTAGTAGCTAGTGTAGCTAGTACTAGCTACAAAGTATCCTTGCCAAAAACAGCAGAGACTGAATCTAATCAATCTGCTAGAGCTAATGTCTAGATCTCACCAGTGAAATGGGGAAAGTAAAATGGCACCACGAGGAAGCATCCAGCTGTGTCAGAGGTAGCACATCCTAAGGATAAATCTGGTTTCTTCAACAAGCCAATGGCATAAGGAAGTGGAAGGAGAGGGATAAGGTAGACTGTTCTAGATTAAAAGAAATGTAAGAGAAATAGGAACACATGGACCTGACTTGGGCTTGGGTCCTAATTTAAGCAAACTAACTTTCAAAAGACATTTTTGAGAGGACTAGGGAAATTTGATATGAACTAGATATTTAGTGATATTAAATAATTATTTTAAATTTTGTTAGTTGTGATAATGGTTTGTGTTATACAAAATTTTTTTCTCATATTATAGAGATACATTCAGAATTTGGATTGACAAATTCAGAGCTGCACTTTAAAAAGGTGAGACTCACCTCCAAAGCTTTTCATTCAGAAGGTTATGGTAGAGACAGGAATCTTTTTAAAAGTTCCACAGGTAATTCTGATGAGAAGCCAGGTTTAAGAATCACTGTATTAAATAACTCAAAAGGTCCATTCTAACATGGAGAGTAGATGAGCTTAAGGTGACTTCAGGTTGACAAATGTATGTCTCTTAAATGGTAGTTGGGAGCAGGGTCTTTAGGAGGCAAAGTATATGTATGTACTTCCCCCTGCCCGCGCCCCACGCAGCCCCGCCCCACGCGGCCCCGCCCCACCCCGCCCAACACCAGAAGTTCATCAGTACTAAGAAGCCTGAAGATTTGGAAGAGAACAAAAGAGGTAAGGATCCCAGCAGCTCTTGGATTTTCTCTGTCAGACCTAGCTAGGTGAGGTCATGTCCAACACTGGAGAAGGAAGATGTTTTTATTGAAAACATTGAGGAAGTGGGAACTGGCTCGATGTTAATTACTACGTTGAAATATTTAGATTTTATCTCTGAATCCCTCCTAGATGAAACCTAAAAATGCAGGAAGAATTTCTAAGTGGAAGGCCTATTAATATGTAAGTAGACAAATGAGTTTCAGGAAGCACTACTGCTAAGTTTTTTTCAAACATTGTACTACCTTCTATGAGGAGAGGAAATACAGATTACAGAACATAGAGCTCCAAACCAAATTATTTCAGCTTTCATTTCTACAACAGGCATGTACCAACATTACCTTAGTGTCTAAATGACTTCAGAGAGCTCACTCCAATTCACTAAAAATGAGATTTTAAGTCAGAGGAGGTTGCAAACTGGGTTATAACTTGTATGTTTAATACTCATAGTGTTTATGGAAGACATGATGCTTCTTCTCTGCTTATAAGTATATAATACCATAATGAAAGTTATCCACTAAATGTTAATAGTCAGTATGGCATCTACCTGGAATATGCTTTTCCCCAGAGATCTGTTGTAGTGTGTTTGGGGAAGAGAAGGTGGAGGAAGGGCATCAATGAAGATGTTTGCCTGTCTTAAAAAGATATGTTGGGGCTTCCCTGGTGGCACAGTGGTTGAGAGTCCGCCTGCCGATGCAGGCGACGCGGGTTCGTGCCCCGGTCCGGGATGATCCCACATGCCGCGGAGCGGCTGGGCCCGTGAGCCATGGCCGTTGAGCCTGCGCGCATCCGGAGCCTATGGTCCGCAACGTGAGAGGCCCCAGCAGTGAGAGGCCCACGTACCGAAAAAAAAAAAAAAAAAGATGTGTCTTTCCTTCCAGTTCATTTTTATTTTGTAATCTTACATCTCATTTCGATTATGTTTCACCGTTTTCTGAAGAGAGGGCAGAAACTGTCAACTGAGGACACAATTGAAAAAAATTCTGACTTACGGGGAATTTATTTCAAAGGTTTAGTTCCTTAATAAATTACTCAGGCTCTGGGTAATTTAGCTTCAGGAGACCTGATGACTTTCATCTTTTCCCCTTAAACACACAGAACAAGAAGAGCTTCAAGACGAGGTGGCCCAGGAGGAAAGTGTTACTGCCCAAGCCAGCAGACTAAAGGGTGCTGCAAGTGTCATCATGCTTTTCAACCACTGAGACATCTGTCTTCTCTTTTTTTTTAAAGGTAAGCAGTTATATCAGAAAAACTTTAAACATGACACAAAGGGTACTGTTGATGAGGAATTCTCCTTCCACACCAACCCCCATTCCGCAGCCCTCTGCAGAGGCAACATGTGTGACCAGCTTCTATAAAAGGACCTGCACATGCAACCACATATGTGTGAATGTGTTTATATTCCCACGCTTACATATGGTGGTGACCTCAAGACCAATCAACTCAGCAGAAATTCAAGTTTTCATTTATTTTACGCAGCCTGGCATTTTCCTTTTCCAGATTTCTATTACCGGTTATTAGGAAAAATGGCCAATTTAATCATCTCTGTTATAATTTGAGAAAGGACTAAGGAATGATTCAAAATAACTTATAAAAAATAATTAAACGATTATATCTGGAAAATCATAGAACAAGATTCTCATTTCTCATTTCCACCACTCCTTTGTTGCCCCTGCATAGTGGAAACTTTGAGCTTGGTAGAGCTGGGCTGCCGCAGACACCACCACAGTCTGGATGAACTGAGTCCCCTGCAGAGGTGAACTAGAACCAAGATTTCAATCTCCTAACGCTTAATGCTTGAGGAGGGAAGGCTCTGGGCCACGCCAACAACCAATATCAGCTGCTTTGGGTAACTGGGGCTATTTGTTGCAGCACTGTTTTCTCCGTAGAAAACCAGATTGTGGTTCTTACAGTGCAGAGCTGCTTGTTTGGACCGGCTTGGCTTCTCCACCCTCCACACATCATAGAACACATAGAAAAGATGGTAGGGCACCCACAGTAAGCCCAGGAGGCAGCTTATGGGCACAATCCTAGAGGCTCTGTTGGCACAGGTCCCACCCCAAACCCTTCCTCTCAAAGGATTAAAGGTGGCATATCTTAGCACACAGGTGATCTATTTCAGCTATTGGAATTGGCGAATATCTGCTACCTCAGTGAGGCCTGAAAACCACTTCATTGCAGCAGCAGCATCACCTGGCACTTGTTAGAAAAGGTAATGCTCTGACCCATAGAATCAGCATCTATTTTAATGAGCTCCCCAGTGAGTCTTGTGAACGTTAAAGTTTGAGAAGTGCTGTCCACGGGGTAACATGTATCTCCTTAGCATAATGCTGTGTCAGGCCCTGGAGACCTAAGCCCTGCCTCCGTTTCCAGCCTCACCTTTGATCATTCCCCTCTGCCCAACCCATGATACCTGAAGGCACTCTGCTCTCTCTGTTCTCGACTTTGCACAGACCACCTCTCAGCCTAGAACGTCCTCTACCTGCCCTTCTGAACTCTTATCCTTCAACTGTCAACTTAAAAGTCCAGTTTCACCTGCCCAGCTGAATTAGACAAAGCAAGACACTGGCCCATTATAGTCTTTCTCCCACCCTGTTGCTCCCTGGTTCTGCTTCTGTGCTTCTGCTAAAGAACTTCGCACGCTGGGCAGTAATTACCTGTTTACTGTCCATTGTCTCAGGCAGACCGTGAGCGCTTTCTGTCAGCAGCTTTGGTTTATTCATCTCTTTTTTTTTTTGAATTTCTAAGTTGTGACACAGCACATGGTAGGTGTGAAAGTCATGCTTATTGGAAAAATCAATCAGCGAATCTTGGCCATTTTTACTGGAAAGTAATTTTCCTAAAACAGTAGTGTATATTATATGTATATAAATCATTTCGAAATATTTCTGTTTTTATTCCTCTGACTTATGGCCAGTTTCATGAAATGCAGGATAGCATGTAAACCCATTTCTTATCTCTCAGGCCAGATGTAAAATTATGTTCTATCTTTGCACGATTTAATATACTTTAAATGTAACAAAGTTATTGAAAAGAGAAATTAAATCATATCAAATAAGTTATAGATGAAAAACATCTTCTGATATGACTACTGTCTACTAAATCACTGTTCATTGCTTATTTTCCAAAAATGTAACACTAAAGACTGATCACTTTTTCCTTAAAAACACTAAAAAAAGATCCTGACTCCTAGCTGGTCTGCATCCACTTTAAAAATCGCATTATTGTATTGTATCCTTTTTCTTCCCCAAGTATGGTGAACTTACCTCCACACACATCCTCAGCCAGCCTTTTCTACACACCATTTTAAAAATCCTCTTCTGGGTGTTAAGGTCATTTCACAGTGTTAGGAAGACTCATTAAAGGAAGATGTTATAAAAGACGAATTTCTCCCTGATGGCTGAAGAATCATTGGGGTAATTTACCAAGGAATTGCAGCCTGTGAGACCACACCAGCCAGTGAACAAAGCCAAGCATATAGAGTTTCTTTTCTCTTCTCTTCTGAGTTTAGGAAAATGAGTGTGAGGGGAAGGATGTTAACTCTCTCAGGATATGATGTGGGCATCGTCTTTGAGAGCAGGAACTTCTAGGACACCAGAGAGGACCTGGTGGTGACAGAGAAGACTCCAAGCAATGACAGAAGAGGACCCAACAGCTGGCTGCTCGCCATCTTCAGAAAACATGGAAAGGGAGCAAATAATTTCAAAAATATACAGAATAAAACTAAAACTAGCATGAACAACTGATTTGGAACCTCCAGTTTAGGAAATTGCTTCACTCACTATTAAAAAGAAAGAAAAAAATCTCTTGCATTTGCCAAATGGGCTTTGTACAGTGCCTCAGATCATGGCCTAGGGGACTGATGAGTTACCATGGCTCCTCAAATCTCCCACAGGGAGGAAATGGGCCCAGGAAGTGGTTCACAACCTACAGAAGAAATGCCTATGCCCCACTATCAAAGGGTATAAGAAAATAGCATTAAGTTATGTTGTCCCGACTAGCTAATCAGTCACTAAAAGCACAAACAGAAAATTCAGGCTGTCACACTCTCTTAGGAATGCCAACATACCTCACAGTCCAGAAAATCCTGCACGGATCTCCCTTCATTTATACCTCACAGACACAGGAGGAAGCTGAGTAAATTGGACTGTAACTTTTTTTGCCTTTTTTCTTTTTTTTGCTATTTTGCTATTCGTGTATATCAAAGCCCTTTCATGTTCTCACAAGATCTGGGCCACTGAATGTAAGATTTATGCCCTGCCAGAAAATGGGCTTCAGTGTTGCAGTCCCACTCCTGCCACCTAGTGAACTTTCAGAAGAGCCTTTGGGACTGTAAGAAATCGGATGCAGCAGGGCCCCTAAGGAACCAAGAAACACATTTTCCCTAATCAGGGCTCACCTGCACTTCAGGCTGAGATTTTTCCTAGGGCTAAATATCCACCTCCTGTCTGGGGGAGCCTTTCCTCCCAGCTCCCTCAACACTCTCCACATGTCTGCTTGGCACTTAGCTTCTTGTATTGAAAATAATTCTTGATGTATTTGTCTCTCCCCACTGCACCACAACATGGCCCTTGAGAAGGGAGCTGAATTTCATTCAGTTTAAAATTCCCAGTGCTCACAATACTAGTACGTGTTAGCTAACATCGGTTGAATTGAATGGAATTGAATTCATCTAAGCTGGTTTCCCTGCCCAGCCTGCAGTGGTACCAGGAAAGGTAAACAGGGCTCCACGCTCACCTCTGCCCCCATCCTGGTGACCCTGAGCAAGCCATTGCATGTGCCAGATCTCATTACTCTGTAACACAGGGATCATAAAATGTGCCATGTAGATTGGTACAAATAACAAAAACTAAGGTGTCTCTCTCTATAAACTGCCCAAAGCTCTTCAGAGGAGAGGAGGGGTGTTGGGTTCAGGGTTTCTGTAAATGTGAGGACAGTATGTCAGCCAGCCCAGTAGAATTTTACATATACAATAGGACTTGACAACACTGCCCATGTTTGTTTTTTTAATAAACTTTATTTTAGAAGTTTTAGATTTACAGAAAAATTGCAGAGATAAATACAGAGAGTTCCCAAACACTCTGCACCCAGTTCCCCATATTATTAACATCTTACATTAGCAGGGTATATTTGCTGCAATTAATTAACCAATATTAATGCATTCTTATCATTATTAACTCTATTCAGATTTCCTTAGGTTTTGACTGGTGTCCTTTTTCTGTTCCAGGATCCTATCCAAGATACCACATTACATTTAGTTATCATGTCACCTCTTGGCTGTGACAGTTTTTCAGACTTCTTCATAACATTGACAGTTTTGAGGAGTACTGGTCAGGTATTTTGTAGAATGTTCTTCCTTTGGGATTTGTTTGATGTTTTTCTCATTATTAGACTGGGGTTATGGGTTTTGGGAGGAAGATCACAGAAGTAAAGTACATTTTTATACTTTTCTGATTTTTAAAAATTCTGTGTCACTTCCTCCCTATCGCCCCCTGACTCTGCCAAAACGCTGTTATTACATTGATAGTGCCAATTAGGATCAAGGAAATAGGCTCTGTTCTTGCATGTGTTACAGGAAATACTTCTCCCCAACTGGGTATCACTAGCAGGA
>NW_006777583.1:4518040-4586332 GCF_000442215.2 Lipotes vexillifer | reverse complement strand
CAGGAATGGACTCTTCAGAAAAAAATCTCCCTGGAGAAGTTGACTTGGAGCCGCAGACCAGAGGTTCTCATGGGCTTTTCATAGTGAGCTCAGATGAAGGGTCAACCAAAGGCAGTAAGCCCCCCCAGCACAGAAAACAGTACAATCCTGGTATTTGATCTGGTAGAAGCACTGCCTGAGAGAGTTTACCATCCTTTATGAGTAAAGAGAGAGTGGAATACGGAATGACAAGTGATAAAAATATGGCCACAATCAAAGGCACTTGGTCAAAGAATGACACCTCTGCCCTCCTTCCGCAGGGATGAAGCTTGGAGTGTAAAGACAGAAAGTGGAGAGTTTATGACTCTAAGACGGATACAAGGTGCTGGCTAAGAGCATGGGCTCTCCCCTGGCTCTGCCACTGCCTCTCCCGGTGATGGTGGGCAAGTCACTCCACTGTTTGTGGCTTAGGATGACCTTCTCTGAAGGGCGGATATAACAGTACCTACCTTGTAGAGTTTCGTGAGAATCAAATGGGATGGTAGGAGTAAACGCTTACAATAGTGCTGACTCAGAGTGAGTGCCTTAGTACATATCAGCTGTTATCATTATTATATTAAGACTAGAGTGGAGCTAATCTGAGAGGCATTCTCAAGTTAAAACCCTAAGGCTCGGGCTTCCCTGGTGGTGCAGTGGTTAAGAATCCGCCTGCCAATGCAGGGGACATGGGTTCGAGCCCTGGTCTGGGAAGATCCCACATGCCACAGAGCAACTAAGCACGTGCACCACAACTATTGAGCCAGCACTCTAGAGCCCACGAGCCACAACTACTGAGCCCGCATGCCAAAACTACTGAAGCCCGCGTGCCCAGAGCCTGTGCTCTGCAACAAGAGAATCCACCGCGATGAGAAGCCCATGCACTGCAACAAAGAGTAGCTCCCGATCGCCGCCACTAGAGAAAACCCGTGTGTAGCAATGAAGACCCAACACAGCCAAAAATAATAAATAAATAAATATATAAATTCTTAATAAAAACAAAGCAAAACCCTAAGGCTCAGAAGCTTTCTAAATAAACTAGCTGAAAAAAACGTCAGATTTCTGAAAAAGATTCAGGAAATCTCTCTTTTAAAAAAAAGCCTCACTTATAACCCACATGTACCTGCTGGCTGGTGGAGAAGGCAGACACTTAGTTTCAGTTTCTCCAGCATGGCTGAGTTATACTCCCTCATGTCTTCTCCCACACGATTTAAACTTGGAATCATGTTCAGAGAGCAGTTAACCACGGCTAAGTATGCTGCACAATCGAGGGCTATGAAATGGAATCCAGCCAACTGGCCCTCACTGGAACAGTGAACTTGGACTCTGGCCACTGAGCCAGTCAGCTAATGACCTGCCAACACAAACAAGCTTCAACGTTCACCCTCATCTCAGAGCTCTGGTAAGGCTTAGAGGAACTCAGTTATGTGAAGGTGCTTGGTAATCTGTAAAGTGATTTTAATTGAGAAGCGTGCATTATCGTATTATCAGGGTTCTGTTATGCTCTTTGCTCAGGTCTCCGTCCCTGAAGATTGGGGCAAAAAACAAATGCAGTGATTTCGTTTCTTCACACACCCTCTCCCTTCACATTTAAACTCCAGGTATGATATTATAGATGGTGCAAGTGAATAATAGTAACAGATGGGATTCATTGAGCGGTCACTCTGCTCTGATTACAATTCTAATCACTTTACATGTATTAATTCATTTAATCCTTATAACAACTCTCTGAGCCAGGACTATTATTGTGCCCATTTTTATAGATGAATAAACTGAAATACAGAGAAGTTAAATGAATAGCTAAAGGTCAAATAGCTATAATGTGGCTTTATCAGTTGGGACTAGATTTGGTTGCATGTAACAGAAAACTCAAATAACATGGTTTAAACAAGTTAGAGTTTTATTTTCTCTTGAGTGAAAGAAGGTGGGCGGTAGGTAGTCCAAGGCTAGAATGGAAGCCCCACGATTCCTGGAGACTTGGGCTCATCTCTTTCTCTTCTCTAGCTGTCCTAGTGCGTGACTTCTATCCTCAGGTTCTCCTCAGGAGTCCAAGATGGGGATTGGAATGCCAGGCCTCAGGACTGTGTTTCAGTTAGAAGAGAAGGAAGGAGGGGGCAGAGGGCTTTCCCAGAAGCCCCACCTAACAACTTCCAGTGACATCTCATTGGCTACCCCTAGCTACAAAAAAGGCTGTGTTTTTGCTTGTTTTTTGTTTGTTCATTTGTTTGTTAAGTTGAGCACATTAATCAAGGTTTTGTAACAAAGAAGGGGGAGAAAATAAATTTTGGACTGAAGTGCCATAAAATAGTTTTTCAGACTAGAACTGTGGTGCTGGTAGCAGGTGAAGACAAGGCTGTATTTCTGGTTTTATTTCCCACTTGCAGTAGTCATTTAGAAAAGACAAGGTGGTATATGCAATTTTTAAAAAGTTAGAACTTTACGAAGATTTCCAGCTTTTTCTTATCCACAATTTCGAGTTATAATTGATGAGACTCTGTAACTTCATAGTATTTAAATGGTCTTTTCAGAATTTTACAATTAAAAGAAAGACAAAAGTGGTGTTTAGATGAAATAATTTTCTTCCTTATTTTTATTCTGAAATTTTAATCTGAAGGTTTTTTATCTACAAAACATTACTCTCTGGACTTCCCTGGTGGTGCAGTGGTTGAGAGTCCGCCTGCCGATGCAGGGGACACGGGTCCGGGAAGATCCCACGTGCTGTGGAGCGGCTAGGCCCATGAGCCATGGCCTCTGAGCCTGTGCATCCGGAGCCTGTGCTCCGCAACGGGAGAGACCACAACAGTGAGAGGCCCGCGTACCACAGAAAAAAAACAAAACATTACTCTCAGATTTCCCTTTCAAAGAGTAAATGTCCATTATCAGAACTTTCACTTGTCTTTTAAGGAAAGAAGGGAAAAGAATATTTGAATCAGATTTTCAGGGGATTTCTTGAGTTACACATGATTATGGCTAAAACCTTTCTTTTGACTTCAGTTTCTCCATTTGTAAGGTAGATATGTTCATTCATTCATTGAATATCTATTTGTGGGCTTAGTAGGTGTTGGATACTTTATATATGATAGTCATTTTTGTCTCATTGTTAACAAAATAATGGAGTAACATGTAACAAATTATTTAGAGTCTGTTACTCAGTGAATACTTTTACAGTTAAATAGAAAGCACTTCTTCTCATACAGGTAAACCAAATTTGGAATATTGAAAAAAGAAACTTAAAACTCCTTCTGGAATCATGAGATAGAAAGATTTCAGCTAGGTACACATTACACATAATAAAACGCGTATTGTGAATCTTTACATGAAAGGATACTAGAAGATAAATATTAACAAGTTTCCTTTTTAAGAGTAAACAATATACTCTGAAATGCCTGTGTGAAATACAGCACTCCCCCCAGCAAGCTGACGGAACTCTAAAATAGATATATTTGCAGCAAATATTCTTCTCATTTATATTAATGTAGCTATATTGCTACTTCTCTAAGGAAATACTTATAAATAGTGTCACTGTGTTCCAGAAATTATGTGAGAAAGAAAATCATAGTAGAATCCTCTATAATGGGAAATGTCATAATAATGTTTCCCCTGATAGAATTCAAAATTGTGCATGTCTCAGTAAATGAAGAGATAGGAGTTCAGAGTCAGAGCGTGAGGCTGTGCCTGGGTATTGAGGTTTATTCTCAGTTTGTTACTGATTGTAATTACCTTCTGACACTGGCCACGCCAGTCAAACTATGGAATTCCCCGTTTTCTTTTGCCAGAGTACATGGGCAGCAGTGTCTGTGGGGGAACCTTGGAGCTCCTGAGAGCTTCCGGACGTAGTTGAAGACCTGTGGGCGTTAGGAAAGGGGCCGCCAAAGTGGTTTGAGCCCTTAAAAGAGAGTATATCGGTTTCACATCACGAAAGACTCAGATCCCTCCATTTCAATTATGGATTCAAATAAGAAGCAGATTGAAGTAAAGCCGAGTCATTGAGGAGAACTGAGGTAGCAAGAAGAGCCAGACTCTGAAGGAGATGTTCTGTGGGAAGGGAGTACATATTGTAGTTACAGAAAAGCAGCAGACAGGTTAAAAAATACAATTCTCAGTGTGCTTTCCTGTTGTGCCGTTAATCTTATTCAGAAAAAGGTGCTCTTTTAAAACTTTTAAGCATACACCATAGCTTCCCTCTGCCTTGGCTGGCCAGTTTGTGGGTGAAAATGTGGCTGCTTCTTGGCCAAAAGCTTGTCCTTCCTACTGCTCAAAGTCGACACTATTTTTGTAGTACGATGCTTATAGAATCCCTTTCTTAGCATTTTCTTCTACTCTGCAAATTCCTTCCCAGGTATTTCTCCCCTCTGTAATAGAACAGCAGTGCTCGAAGCCCTAGCAAATACTTAGATTAAGCAATAAGTCAGTGGCCAATATTGATGTTGTTAACATTTTTAACTTCAAATTAATGGAGATATGAGCTGTGTTCTTTGTTGAGGACCAGTGGCACAAGAAGATTTTTAAAATATGTCTTTGTGGCAAAATAAAACAAAGACACACTTTATCACTTTTGCCAGAGCCAATGAACTCTGCTATATGATAATCTTACACTAATTTCTTCCTGAGAATACACCCCCATCTCCTCACTCACTGCCACCAAAACCAATACCAGATCTGAATATGAGGTCCTGAAAATGATCCCTTTTCCTTCCTCCTGTATCTTCACTCCCCTAACTCTCACAAAACAAACAACCCTCTAAAATAAGCAAGGAATTAGAGGAAGATGGTCATTAGAACCAGCCCATTTATCTTATTTCCAACACTAATAAGTAACTTCCTTTATCCCTGGCTTATAACCTCTCAAAGCAACAATGCACTCAGGATCCTTCAGAATGGTTAAAAAACATCGATGCTGAGCTATGAGGCAGGAGGAATAATACAAAGTGGACCTTTGCCCCGTGAGGATGACTGAGGTCCTGCAAGGAGATTCTTTAGCCTAGCAAAGAGCAAACTTCTGTGGCAGTAACACAACCAGGCATCATGATAGAAGCAGATCAAAGAAACTAAAAACGGAGTATGTGGTTAAATTATTTATGATGATGATGCAGCTGTATTGATCAGAGGCAGTTTTCTCTCTTAACCCTCCCTTCCCCGTACCTATAGAAGGTGTCATCCGCCAAAGAATTATGCCCCAATGTGAACAGGTTGGGGGATAGGGGTGGGGTTAGTGGTTAGGACCTTAGTTAAGAGAAACCTGGTTATCCAATATAGTTCTAGCATATCTAATGACAAACAAACCAATGATCTCTTTGCATATCTCATTTCCTAGGAAAGAAATGGTATATCATTTCACAGTGTACCTTGCAGGAAAAAAAGGTTCTGCCCTCCCTACCAAGATCGTATTACCTCAGCATCAAAAAATCTAATACAAAATTGAATCTTTCAAAACACAGCATGGTATTAAAAGGACATTTATATTTTAAGAATCTTGTTTATCTTGTTCACTGCTGAATCTGCACTTGCAGAACACTGCCAGGCACACAGTAGGCGGTCAGTCATATTTAATGAATGAATGAATGTTGTTGGTATACATATCAAGACTCAGTGAATGGACGTGGGATGCAGGCAGTGCAGTCTCTGCTCAGCAGCATGTCTTCTATGACCGCAGTCTCCTAAGATAGCCTGAGTTGGCCATCCTAGGCTTCCTCCTGGGCCAAGTCTTCCTTGCTAGAGAAATAACAGTGTCCTCCGAGGATGAATTTAGGATATGTGCACGCAATTCCAACTTTGCAATTTGGGAAACTCTGAGACAAGAATTGATCCTCTGTCCTTAAACAAACCACCCCAAAGCAGTTTGCCCCCATCTTTGGGCCAAAGATTGTCTGTGATAAAGTTCTGAAGAAAAGAAACTGCTAGAAAGTACAATATCCTTTTCACCTCAAGGGAAAGGGGACTTAAAAAGAAAACGCTTCTTAATGTTGCTGAGGTAACCAGCATTTCATTTGGAGAAAAAAAAAAATCCTTATTCTGATGCAGAGGAGAAAAAAAAAATGTTGATAGCTGACCAAGTTAGTTCATTCTAAGAAGAAATTTTAAGAATTTATCCCCAAAAATAAAAAATAAATAAAAAAATAAAATCTCAGGTAGCTGTAACTTAAAAAAAAAAGATCTATTGCCCCACATTCTCAGGGTTAATACAGATCTATACTGAAAATAAACCACAGCATTTGTATGGTAAAAAAAAAAAAATTTATCCCAAATGGGTGTTGAAAAGTTGTGTAGGAAAGGCATATTGTGACACATCTCCATAACAGACAACTCTGGCTAATGTATTACTGCCTTTCTTCCTAACAGTTGACATTTTATGGAATTAAACCAAAAAGCATATTATGGAAAGGGAAGAAAATGTTAGGTAGATGTGCTTAGTTTTCTGGTGATATTTAAACTGATTGGAAAGTACTAGAAATAATCAGGTTCCAGCAAGAATCTAAAAGTGGCATCAGGACTTCCCTGGTGGCGCAGTGGTTGAGAGTCCGCCTGCCGATGCAGGGGACGTGGGTTCGTGCCCCGGTCCGGGAAGATCCCACATGCCGTGGAGCAGCTGGGCCCGTGAGCCATGGCCACTGAGCCTGCGCGTCCAGAGCCTGTGCTCCGCAACGGGAGAGGCCACAACAGTGAGAGGCCTGCGTACCACAAGAAAAAATAAAAAATAAAAATGGCATCAATTTTGAATTTTGAACAAGATGGAAGATAGAGCCATGCAAAGGCTTCTGTCCCTCCCATTCCAAATTCGTGGAAATGACAGATCTTTTTTGTTTTTTTAAAAAATTCATAGTAGTACTAGAAAACAGAAATGAATACAGTGGGCGGGCCAGAAATTATTATAAGGAATCCTGAAATATGCAAAGCAGATGGAATAATGTTAACAGAGAAAAGCTACTACCTAAAAACGGAAATGACTTCAAATGTGCTACTGACTCAGGGCAGATAAAGGGAACAGGAAGAATCCTAGGCCACCAGAAAGTGACCAGTTGGGACAAATGTGGACATTAAAGCAAAAATGCTGAAGAACATGTTGGTACATCAGATTGAGTAATGTATTAATAGATTTATGTGTCATAACCAAGCAGGATTTATCCCAGAAGAGGTTCAACACTGGAAAAAAATTAATATAATTCACTCTATTGCTAATTAAAAATGAAAATCATACAGTCATATAAATAGATGCCTCATAAAAGAATTTGATAAATTTCAACATGTATATCTAATAAAAAAATTCTTTTTCGCATAGCAGGAATAGAAAAAACCTTCTTAACCCAATAAAGGGTATTATTAACCCCAAATCCTCAACCCCCAAGATCCTCAGCTACAAAGGTGAATTATTTGAATGGTTTCCATTAAAGTCAGAAATAAATCTAGAATGACTGTTATCATTTCTGCTATCCAACATTATAATGAAAGTTATAACAAAATAAGAAAAAAAATCTCTAAATATTGGCAACAAATAAGAAAAATGACCTATGTGTATTCAGATAATTTTTTTTTAATTCCGGGAGAATCAACTACCAAACTATTAGAAATAGTAACAGAGCCCAACAATGTGACCAGAAACAATATCAATAGACAAAATCTTCAGCCTTAGACTGAATGTATGTGTCCCCTCAAAACTTCCTGTATTGAAATCCTAAACCCCAGTGTGATGGTATTAGAAGATAGGACCTTTGGTGACCTTTGGTATTAGAAGATAGGACCTCAAGAATGAGATTAGTGGCATCTATGAAAGAGATATTTTTCTTTCACGAAAAATGTCATGGGTATTTTGATAGGGATTACATTAACTCTGTAGATTGCTTTGGGTAGTATGGACATTTTAACAACATTAATATTCCAATCCAAGAACATGGGATATCTTTCCATTTCTCTGTGTCATCTTCAATTTCCTTCATCAGTGTTTTATAGTTTTCAGAGTTTAGGTCTTTCATCTCCTTGGTTAAGTTTATTCCTAGGTATTTTATTCTTTTTGATGCTATTTTAAATGGGATTTTTTTCTTTCTCTTTCTGATAGTTCGTTTTTAGTGTACAGAAGAGCAATAGATTTATGTATATCAGTTTTGTATCCTGCAGCTTTACTGAATTCCTTGATGAACTCTAGTAGTTTTTTGGTGGGATCATGGTGTATGATCCTTTTTATATATTGTTGAATTTGGTTTGCTAATATTTTGTTGAGAATTATTGCATCTCTATTCATCAGAGATATTGGCTTGTAAATTTTTTTTGGTAGCATTTTTGTCTGGTTTTGGTATTGAGTAATGGTGACCTTGTCACCAATTTAGGAGTGTTCCATCCTCTTGAATTTTTTGGAATAGTTTGAGAAGGATAGGTATTAGCTCTTCTTTATATGTTTGATAGAATTCCCCTATGAAGTTGTCGGGTCCTGGCTTTTGTTTGCTGGTTTGTTTTTTTTTAAATTACAAATTCATTTTCACTACTAGTGATCTGTCTGTTCAGATTGTCTATTTCTTTTTCTTTCTGATTCAGTCTTGGAACTGAATGTTTCTAGAAATGTGTTCATTTCATGTGTTTCTTCTAGGTTTTCCAGTTTTTGGACATGCAACTGTTTGTAGTATTCTCTCATAGTTCTTTGTATCTCTGTGATATCTGTTGTTATTTCTCCTCTTTCATTTCTTATTTTGTTTATTTGGATCCTCTCTTTTTCTTAATGAGCCTGGCTAAAGGTTTATTAATTTTGTTTATCCTTTCACAAAACCAGCTCTTGATTTCATTGGTCTTTTCAATTGTTTTGTTGTTGTTCTCTATTTTATTTATTTCCTCTCTTATCTTTATTATTTCCTCCCTTCTGCTGACTTTGCACTTTGTTTTTTTTTTTTTAATTAGGTTAGGCTGTTTATTTGAGATTTTTGGTATTTCTTGAGGTAGGCCTGTATCACTATAAACTTCCCTCTTAGAACTGCTTTTACTGTATCCCATAGATTTTAGAAAATTGTGTTTCCATTTTCATTTGTCTTGGGGCATTTTCTGATTTCCTATTTGATTTCTTCATTGTTCCATTGGCTTTTTAGTAGCATGTTGTTTGGTCTCCAGGTGTTTGTGCTTTCCCCATTTTTCTCCCTGTAATTGATTTCTAGTTTAAGACTGTTGTGGTCTGAAAAAATGCTTGATATAATTTCTCTCACCTTTAATTTGTTGAGACTTGTTTTGTGGGCTAGCATGTGATCCATCCTGGAGAATGTTCCATATGCACTTTGAAAGAATGTGTATTCTGCCGTTTGGGGATGCAATGTCCGATAGATATCTCTTAAGCCCAACTGTTCTATTGTATCATTTAAGACCACTGTTTCCTTATTGATTTTCTGTCTGGATGATCTGACCATTGATATAAGTGGGGTGTTAATAGTCCACTGTTATTGGATTATTGTCACTTTCTCCCTTTATGTCTGTTAATATTTGCTTTACATATATAGGTGCTCCTGTACTGGGTGCATATATGTTAACAAGTATAATATCCTCTTTTTGTATTGATCCCTAATGCCCTTCCTTTTCTTTTGTTATAAATTTTGTTTTAAAGTCTGATATGAGTATTGCTACCCCTGCTTTCTTGTCATTTCCATTTGCATGAAATATCTTTTTCCATCCCCTCACTTTCAGTCTGTGTATGTATTTAGCTCTGAAGTGAGTCTCTTGCAAGCAGCATATAAATGGGTCTTGTTTTTTTATCCAATCAGCCACCTAATATCTTTTGATTGGAGCATTTAGTCCATTGATATTTAAAGTAATTATTGATAGCTACATACTTATTGCTGTTTTGTTACTTGTTTTCTGGTTGTTTCTGTATTTCTTCTCTTTTTCTTCTTTTAGTTTCTTCTTTTGTGTTTCAATGATTTTCTTTAGTGGTGTGCTGGTGTTCTTTTCTCTCTGTTTTTGTGTATCTGTTGTAGGATTTTGATTTGTGGTTACCATGAGGTTCATATATGTTGACCTATAACTATGTCTACTTGTTTCAAACAAGTAGTCCTTCAGGTTCAAACACATTCTAAAAGATCTACATTTTTTTACTCCCCTCCCCAACATTTTGTGTTTTTGATGTCATATTTAACAATTTGATGTTTATCTTTTTAATAATTATTATAGTTATAGTTGATTTTATAACTTTTTTGGCTTTTAATTTTCATACTAGCTTATTTAAGTGGTTGATCTTCAGCCTTTACTATGTATTTGCCTTTCCTATAGAAGACCCTTTAAGACTTCTTTTAGAGTAGGTTTAGCATTGATGAACTCTTAGTTTTTGCTTGTCTGAGAAGTTCTTTATCTCTCCTTCAATTCTAAATAATAATCTTGCTGGGTAAAGTATCCTAGGTTGCAGATTTTTCCCTTTCAGTTCTTTGAATACATCATGCCACTCCCTTCTGGTCTGCAACGTTTCTGCCGAAAAATCAGCTGATAGCCTTTTGGAGTTTCCCTTGTATGTGATTCTTTGTTTCTCTCTTGCTGCCTTTAGAATTCTCTCTTTTCTTTTACTTTTGCCATTTTAACTATGATATGTCTTGGTGTGGGTCTGCTGGGTTCATCTCGTTTGGGACACTCTGTTTCCTATACCTGGATATTTTTTTCCTTCTTCAGGTTTGGGAAGTTTTCAGCCATAGTTTCGTCAAATACATTTTCAATTCCCTTCTCTTTCTCTTCTCCTTCTGGGACCCCTATAATGCAATTGTTGGTACACTTGATGTTGTCCCAGGGACCTCTTAAACTGTTCTAATTTTTTAAATTGGTTTTTCCTTTTGGTGGTTGATTGGGTGATTTCCATTATTCTATCTTCCAGATCACTTATGAGTTCTTCTGTATCACCTAGTCTGCTGTTAATTCCTTTTAGTGTGTTTTTCATTTCAGTTATTGTATTCTTCAGCTCTGACTGATACTTCTTTATGTTTTCTAGTTCCTAGTTAAAATTCTCATTGTGTTCATCTATCCTTTTCCATACTTCAGTTAGCATTTTTATTACTAATTCTTTGAATTCTTTGTCTGGTAAATTGTTTATTTCTGTTTCATTTTTTTGTTTTTTCCCAGGGGTTTTCTCTTGCTCTTTCAATTGAGACAAACTCCTTTGTCTTCTCATTTTGTTTGACTTTCTTTGTCACTCTGAAATTGGGTGAAACAGTTACCTATTGTGGTCTTGAAGGAGTGTCCTTATGTGGGAGCATCCTCACTCAGTCTGTGTGTGCCCAGTGGCTTTGGTGGGGGGAGCTGAATCTCATGTGATCACGAGTCACATCTTTCCCCAGGGTGTGCTGGTAGCTATCACCATGGTAGGAGGTGGGGCTTGAGATGGAGCGGCTAGGGCTGGAGCCAGGCGTGAGCTAGGTCTTCCCGTCTTTTCTGTGACCATCATCACCCTATCAGGGGGTGGGGCTGTTCCCAAGTTACTGGAGCAGAAGACTTGAGGGTTGGGTCTGAGCCGGTTCTGTTCCCTTTAAGTGTGTGCTCTCACCCCTCGCAGCACCAGTACCCTCAGCCCAGAGGGAAGCAGTGCTGGAGCAAGAGGGGCTAGTGTGGGCACTTGGCATGAGTCAGGGTGTGGCCTGTGGCAGTCTGGCTGGGGTCAGAGACCCAGACTGCTTCTGATGTGCTGCCTATGTAAGCACCAGTAATGGCTGCCCCCACCCTGCTCAGACGTCACATCAGCCACATTTTTGTCTCACTGCAGAGCTCTCTCGTTGGGCCTTGGCAGACCTTGCCCTAGTGTAGAGCTGTGTCATGATGCAAGTGGCTGGAGCTATCACTCATCTCAGGCTGGGGTACATGCAGGGGCAATGGTATGCCGTCTCAATCCACTGTCTCTGCCCTGCTTCAAGAGCAAGCTAGTGTTCGCGCACTCTTCACAAGTGGAGTCCAGGCTTCCCATAGCCCTCCTGTTAGTGCCACTAGCCCTCTAACCAGGCAAGGGGACTTGTCTTCCCTGTGTTGGACCCCAGGGCCAAGGCGCCCAATATGTGGCTTGAACCACTCACTCCCAGGGCAAGTCTCCACCTGTGTAATCTTTTTCCTCTGAGACCTCTCCCAGGAGTGCAGGTCCCAACCTGACTCTGTCTCTTCCCTTTCTACCTGATTCTGTGTGTAGCTTTCTTACAGGCTTGGTTGTACAGCAGTCCTTCTGCCAGTCTCCAGTTTTCAGTGAGAATTGTTCCACATGTAGTTGTATTTTTGATGTGTTCGTGGGGAAAGGTGAGTTCCACATCCTCCTACTCTGCCATCTCAATCTCCTCCCTTTCATCACTGATTTGAAATATCACCTTTATTACTTAGTAAATCAACAGAAATCATGTAAAATCTAATCATAAGTTTTAATCTAGATTTTCTATTCTGTGTTATTGATCTACTCGTCTATTCTTATACCAATTGTTCTAATTATTATGGCTTCATTTTTGTATTTGCTACAGCATTGTACTTTTATAAATTGTCTTGGCCAATCTTGTGCATTTCTCTGTTCTTTTTAAAAAAATATTTATTTATTTTGGCTTCATCGGGTCTTAGTTGTGGCACGTGGGATCTTTGTCGTGGCATGTTTAGTTGTGGCATGCGGACTTCTTTGTTGCGGCATGCAGACTCTTAGGTGCAGCATGCATGTGGGATCTGGTTCCCTGACCACAGATCAAACCCGGGCCCCCTGCATTGGGAGTACAGAGCCTTACCCACTGGTCTTTTGAATTAATTTTAGAATTAACTTGACATGCTCCTAGAAAATCCTGAAAGTAATTTTATTGTGATGATTTTGGATTTACAGATTAATTAAAAGACTGAAGAAACATTGCTAACATATTGTCTTACAAATATACTGAAGGAGGTCTTCAGAATGAAAGGAAATGACTACAGATAGCAGGAAATGATAGGTACCAGAAATGATAAAGTGTGAATAAATAAATTGTGTACATATATTTTTTCCTCCTCTCAATTTCTTTAAAAACACAGCAGTCTTGTCTTAGATTGTGTAAAGCAGTAATTATAAGAATGTATTCTTGGGTTTATAACATACATAGGTGTTATACATACATAATATGTATGGCAGTGGAGGGAGGAGGATTGGAACTATATTGTTAAGTTGATGTATTTTACTGGTATTAAGTCAGTATTAACCCAAAGTAGATTGTGCTCAGTTAATATTTATATCATAATTCCTAGAGTAACTATTAAGAAGTAGTAATTTTGTTAAAATCAACAGAAGAATGAAATAGGTTCACTAAAAAAAGTTTAACACAAAAGAATACAGTAGAGGAGGAACAGAGGAAGAACAAAGGCCTAAGACATGGAAAACCAATTTTACCTAGCTGATTCATGGAATGCTGCACCCAACAGAAGAATACACATGCCTTTTAAGCATACATGGAATATTACCCAAAACAGATGATATTTTAGGAAACAATCAGTAAACTACAACTCAAGAGCCAGACACTTAATTTTTTAAAACCATCTTTAAGTGTGCAGTTCAGTGGCATTATTTACATTTGTAATGTTGTGCAACCAACACCATTAACTATACCCCAAATTTTTCATCATCCACAACATAATCTCTGTACCCATTAAACAGTAACTCCCCATTCCCCTCTCCCTCCGGTCTGTCTAATCTACTTTCTGTCCCTATGAATTTGCCTATCCTAGACATTTTATATAAGTAAAATTATATAGTATTTGTCCTTCTGTGTCTGGCTTATTTCACTTAGCCTAATGTTTTCAAGGTCTATCCATATTCTACCATATATCAGAAGTTCATTCCATATTATAGACAAAAAATATTCCATTATATGTATATACTACATTTTGTTTATCCAATCGTGTTGATCAACACTTGGGTTGTTTATATCTTGTTCATTGTGAAAAATGCAGCAGTGAACACTTGTGTACAAACAAGTATCTCTTTGAGTCCCTGCTTCCAGTTCTTTTGAGTATCTACTTAGAAGTGGAATTGCTGGTAGTTTTATGTTTAACTTCTTGAAGTACCACTAAACTGTTTCGCACTGCATCATTTTATATTCCCATCACCTATGTACAAGGCTTCCAATTTCTCCACATCATCACGAACACTTATTTTCCATTTCTTTTAAATTGTAAGCATCCCAGTAGGTATGAAGTGGTATTGGTTTGCATTTCCCTAATGACTAATGATGGTTGAGCACCTTTTCATGTGCTTATTCAGTTGCCTATTTTTGTAAATAAATGTTTATTGGAACATAGCCTCACCCGCTTGTTTATCTATTGTTGACTGTGCTTTCATCAAAAAGACTGTATTGCTGCAAGTGTTAAATGTTTAACTAATATCTCACCCAGTAAGAGAAGGTTTGCTAACTCCCAGGTTAGCCCATAAAAAAGCCTCGATATATTTTAAAAACATTGAAATAATTTTAAAAAATGGTCTTGTTTAAAACCGAATTAGATTAGAAATCAACAGGAAGAAATATGGGAAATCTAAATTATTTAGAAATTTGGAATAATTTGGAAATTAAACAACATATTTCTAAATAGCCTGTCACAAGGAAAAATTAGAAAATATTTCTAAATGAATAAAAACAAACCCACAATGTGTCAAAATTTATGGAATGTAGTTAAACCAATATTTAATGGTTAAAGATGGACTGTTTCTCTGCTACTACTGGGAATGAGGCAAGGATGTCAACTCCTGTCACTTTTATTCAGTATTATAATGGAGGTTCTAACTAGAGTTATAAGGCAAGAAAAATAAAGGCATACAGACTGGAAAGGAAAATGTAAAACTTTCTTTAATTACGGATTAATGAATTTTACAACATTGCAAGATACAGTTTATTATGCAATTATTAGTTGCATTTCTCTGTACAAGCAATAAACACCCCAAAAATGAAATTAAGAAATCAAGTTCATTCACAATAATGATACTTAGCAATGCATTTAACAAAAGCAGTGCAATATATCTGAACACTATAGAGCACAGCTAAAATAAATTAGAGAAAATCTCAATAAATGGAGAGATATTCCAATGTTTTAGAACTGGATTATGAGATGATTGCATAACTCCATAATTTAATAAAAATTACTAAACTGTACACTTACAATTGGTGAATTTTATGGTATGTAAATCATACCTCAATAAAGCTGTTAAAAATTTTGGTTTTTTAAATGACCTTTCTAGGTATAGGTGCTAGGATGCATTTGTGTCAGAAAGCTACATTGTATGTTTCCACTTTTGAAACAAAGACTGTTGAAGTAAATATGAGGGTTTATTAAAACCAGGATATTTTTATATTACTAATTCCAGTCTCTAACTCTTAAACTGCTAAACATTCATCATCATAGATTTCAACTTCTAAATTTGTACAATTATGTATTTGTGTCCACAGCTAAGAAAAACTTGGAATGTGTATTTTTTGTGTTATTTGTTAAAACTATTGTTATGTTGTTTACTATAAGGAGGAGAAAATAGGGTGTCATGGATGAAAATGAAGCCAAAAGCTGTGGCTCTCTATAGGTTAGAGTTATTTCAGGAATCCACATGGCAATTAAGCAGTTATATTGAAAAGTTTTCTCCATTAGATGGAAACTGACAATTAGATTTCCCACAGCGAGGGACTCTTTAATATTGCTAGACTTCTCAGTGTGAAAAATTCACACATCACGTAATCCCTCTATTAAATATCTTTCTTTTAGGTGGGGAAGTTCCCTGTGAAGCAGCATCTGTCATGCTACTTTTATTATTTTTGAGAAATGTGAATTAACTTTTTTCTTAATATTGGTTCCTATGGGGAATGAAGTTAGATATTAATCTGTATGATATTAATCTTATTTTGTTCTTAGAAGTAAGAGAAATAATAAAGCAAATTTTGTTTGGCACCTACTGACTGATCCTGTGTCTTTGAAGTCTGTACAGAGAATTTCAAGGGAAATGTTAATGCAGTCTTCATTTTGTATGCCTGTCATCTTTGAAAGGTTCTTAATGCTCCATAGTGCTATTCACTCAGTGACTAAATAAAGAGTGGTAAATACCACCAGGCATCTGAGTAAATGCTCAGTGTCCAACTTGTGGGCACCCATCTGGACTCTCATGGGCAGTTCCACTTCTTGCCACTACAGCAGCTGATTCTAAGACCCTTGCCCCCAGCCCCACCTTGGCCTTGGGTGGGAATCCAGGCAACTGTTAAGCATATTTTGCCTGGAGTATTTCCTAATAGCAAGTGATCGGGTGGATAGATCTTTTATAATAGCAACTTATTCAGGGAAAAGAGGAGCAGCTAGTGCTGCCAGATGGTAAAGGGATCCTTAGATTGGAGACATTAGCATTAAGAGGAGGAAGAGGTTAGAGACCATTTAGTTCAAAACCAGTCATTTTACAGAAGAGATAATTGAAACTCAGCAAACTGGGACTTCCCTGGAGGGTTCAGTCCCTTGTCGGGGAACTAAGATCCCACGTGCCGCGTGGTGCTGGCAAAAAAGTGAAAATAAAGAAGAAAGAAACTCAGGAAACTGAATGGACTTACCCCAGGTGTAGCAGAAACCAACAGTTTCCTACTCAATATCTCTTTCTTCTTCTTCCTCACTGATAAATCCTTGATTTTGTTTAGAGTGGCAATGTTCCCAGAGTAAAATAATCACCTTCCCAGCCTTCCTTGTAACTATGGGTGACACATGTCCTTGTTCTCCTATGGGAGATGTAAGTGGAGGTCATTGGATGGGGTTTTGGGGGTAAGCTTTTTAAGGGGAAACATTTGGCTTTTTTTGTTCCTTTGTCTCTCCCTTCCTCCTTCCTGCTTGTCATGCCTGACTTAAGACTAGTTTGGCTCTAACATCGTGATTTTTATTATGTGCCCAAATACTTTCCGGGTGTGAAAAACTTTCTCTTTTAAAGCAATACCTCTTTCTGGCAATCTGTCAAGTATTGCTAATATTGGGGAGGAATGCATTCATGGATGCTACAGACCTTACTTGAATTCTGTTTAGTTTTCCTTATGGAAGCAAAGGGCATACACGAGGTTCTGGAGAACTTGAGAAGGACAAGAAGCTTCTAAACAAGAAGCATTATGATTTTGTCTTATCTCCTACTGAGCCCAACTGTCAACACCCAACACATTAACTTTTGCTGCTTGCTCTTAGAGGCGATCGGCACCAACTTAGAGAGAAAAGTAACACACTGAAGAGGGAGCAGAGTTGTAGCGGAAGGAGAGTCAAGGAGCAACATTATTGGAGCTTTATGTGCAGGAAAAAGAAGAAAGAAAGCATTATATACTTTTGGATTTCTGGACCAGAGAAGAGAAGTCAGAAAATGACCCAAAGAAAAGGCAAACAAGAAAAACCCCTAAGGGAAATGGTTTCATTCTTGCAGTAAATCTTATAGTTGTGTCTAATCTAATCATAGCTGGCATTTCTTTTCTTTTCTTCTTTCTCTCTCTCTCTTTTTTTTTAAAAGAAAAGGTCATGCCCTTATCACTTTCCTCCTTTTCAAGAAAGGTAAGAGACTGCCTATAGTGGAGGAATAGAGTAGTCCTGACTTTGTTCCGCCAAGTTTTCTTCTCAAGAGAAGCAAAGATAGTCAGGTATGAGCGAAGCAGGGAGAAGACTAAGAGGCTGTTTCAGTTGCAGCCTCCTAGGGGAGCTGCTATTTTAAAAAGAAGTATAAAATGTGAGAAACATGCACTGAATGTTTAACTCAATCAATGAAATAAATAATTGGAAAGTGAGTTAGTCGTAACTAGGAGTGAGAATGTCCAGGAACCTTGCTGGCAGGAATCCTTTTTTTTTTTTTATTAAATTAAAGGAAAGTTGAGTATCAAGAGGATATAGAGATACAATCGACCTTACACACTTAGAGTGTTTAAAATACAATCCTGGTATTTGTTCTCATCTCAGAAGCGCTGGCTTGGTCTTTGTTACCTATTGGATTTCAGGAAGGCTGACTTGAGATGCGGCGTTGCCGTTTCCTGGGCCCTCACTTATTTTTTTTTCCGGCGCTGTCAGCCAGATCCTTTGTTGTGCCTGCTTTGCATTCATTCTCTCTGCCCTCGCACCTCCAGACAGTGGGGTGAGGATTTTTCCTGGTCCTTGCGTTGAGAGCTCCAGACAGCCACCGTCTCAGCCATCGCATAAAGGACGGCTTTAACTATCCAGTGGGTGTCCGGGCTGGGGCGGCGCCACGCCGGGAGCAGACAAGCTTTTGTGTAGGTGTTTGTCTCCGCAGCCTTCCGACCCCTGGCAGGAGGCGCGGGCCGCGATTCCTGAGGAGGCGGGGCCTCCGCGCCCTGCTCCGCCCGGTGAGGATTTCACGGTCGCCGCCGCCGCCGCCGCCCTCGTTTGTTGCGTTACATCGCCCTGCCCGGAGCTAAGAACGTCAGACGTGGCTGCCCAGGAGCCCTCTATGGCCTTCATCCCACCCAACCCCGCTTTTTGCTTTTTCCCCCCGCTTTCTCATTTTCCCCCGTTAACAGCACACAGGCGGGGCGCTTGGCAAAACTCAGACTAAAAACAGAGCAAGAGAGAGAAAGAGAACATATTCGATGCACCTGCCTGGTTCCTCCCGAGTTTGCGAAGGGTCGTAACCATGTCTGAGTCGGGGGACATATGTGAATTTGGCTACATCATGGAATTGCTAGCCAGAGGCAAGGTAAGTGCCGGGGCGCGCGGAGCCGCGGCCTGGGCCCCCACTCCAGGGACTGCTCGGCTTGTGGCTGTAGGCGTCCCGGGCCCTTGAAACTGTCGGGGAGGGCGGGGCTGGAGTCCCAGGTCAGCGCTCTCAGCCAGGGCGCCCCAGCAGCTGCAGAATGCAAAGTAGACGCTTTCTTTCTTTCTTTCTTTTCTTTTTTTTAATTGCGCGGCATTTCTGAAATGAGCCAAAAGGCACTTGGCCAGCTGGGCGACCGCGGGGGCTCTCGGGACGGCGAGGGTCAAGATCTCAGCCTGCGAAGATGGGGAGGAGGGCCGGGCATTGGCCAGGGGGCTCTCCTTGACGCACCCAGGGCTCCTAAGCGTGGTGACATCGAGTGGTTGACGTCGCCCGTCCAGGCGCGGAGCGCAGAGGGAGGGTCGGACCAGACGGTGGATAGGCGAGGAGGGTGGGATCGGGTTCAGCAAGCAGTCCGACCTTATGGCGGATAAATAGCAGAACCCCCGTTCGCCAAGCCTTGGCGTTATCAGCACTCCTTCCAGGTCCTTGGCCGTTGTCCCAGGTCGGGAACATTTCAAACATCCTTCCTTTGGTGGGGAGGAGGAGATGCTAAGGCACCGGATTTCAGCCAGGCACCTGTCCCGGAGCCCTTTAGAAACCCAGGCTTGCGCTGTCGGTGACGCGTGGTGACCGCGCCCTCGGCCGGGCCGGGTGGCGCCGCGCCTAAGCTGAAAGCCTTGCGGGGAGGCGGGCCTCCGCGCCGCCTCAGAGAAAGTGCCTGGAGAGGCACCTAATTGGTTTACAGGCGGGAAGTGTCGGGAAATGCGAAGGCTGTGCGGTGCGCGGCCTGCCGGGATTCGCCTGTGGCTAGAAGGCGAGAAACGGCGTCAGCGTTTGTCTTCCGCACCTGGAGTTTCGAGAAAAGGTTGTGGCACAGACGAGAAAAGGAGGCCCTGCGCAAGGTCATCAGAAAGGAGGATGATCTGCAGCTCTGGTGCGAGCACCTGAAACATCAGTCTCATACCTCACTAACCCCAACTCCGTGGATGCTTCAGGCCAGACAGTCCCGCGGCTCCCGGAGCTGGGGAGCCGGTTAACGCCCTCCTAGACGAAAGCGTCCCGGGCGAACTGAAGAGAGCCTCCCTGAATTCTCTCTCCTGTTCTGCAAACACGGAACACACTCTTCCGAAACAGAATACTTATTAACATTTCGAAGGTAGAGGCTGTGCTTCGGGCCATCCCTATCATTTACACCCCGGACCGGAAGTACAAGTGGAGGACCCTGGTTCTACTTTTCTTCGAATCCTGGGCCTCCATCCTACAACTCGAGGGGCCTCCTGCACATGCATAGGGACATCCTGACCGCATCTCCAAGCTCCTTGTCGCCCCAAACAGCTTCCCCTTGGCCACCAGCACCCTGCCCCTCCCCGCCCCGTCTGGGATGCGTACTACAGCCCTCTCTACCCTCTGGAGGACCGACCCTGGGGAAAGAAGTCCAGAAGGAAGTGCTGGCCCAGAGCGAGAAGGCTTGCCGCCAGAGGGCCAGAAACTGGCCCTCTAGAGCACACAGCAGGACCCTGGTTGCCTAGGAACGGGGGGGGGGGGGGAATATATTTTTTTAAAACTACAAATCAATTTAAAAATGTACAAAACACTTGAATACAAATTCACAGAAGTGGAAACATGAAAGGCCAATAAGCATATAAAAAGATGTTCAACCTCCTGAGCAATTACAGAAATAACGAGTTACAACCACAGTGATGCACCCATCTTGGTTTCTAAATACTACTGCCCTCTAAAAGGAACCAGGACTTCTTAGAGAAGTGGCTGCTTTCAGGACTGGGCTAGAGAAAATACAAGATGATCTTGGAGAGGCTTGTTATAAGGGGGGGGGGGGGGGGGGCGGGGAGAAGGAAAGAGGATGCCTTTTGTTGATTGCAAAATAAATGTACCACTCTTGATGGGATCGGAATAGGATGATGGAGAGGTGAGTTTAGGCCCGTGGTGCTCAGACATTCTTCAGAGTAAGCCAGAATTGTATTAGTTGGTTAATACTTTCCTCCAATAGCAGGCAACACTTGATATACGGAGAGAATAGTTTTGAGGTGAGACCAGGGATCTGCAAGTTGACATCCCAGGTGATTATGAAGCAGGCAGGTGAACTTCTCATGAATACTAAATGGGCAAGTAGGGCAGAACCATTAGTGAACCCTTAAAACTTCTTATAATAAAGTCAGGTGAACAAAAACAAACCTCTCAGAATTAGCATTGTGTTTCACAATATGCTCATTGTAATGAAAAAACAAAACCCAAATAACCTTCTGGCTCCGTCCACTGAATTTCTCTGCCTCGCTCTCCAGTAGGCGGACCCTCTTCACTAGGTTTCAGTAATGGGCCTGCAGCAAAAGCAGGAGCGGGAGGTCAGCTGACTTCCAAAGTTAGAGAGGCAGGTATCCCTGTGAAATCTCTGGAGTTGGGAAGTAGGCTCTCACAGTGAGATCTTAGGACAGTTCCTCCCTCTGCCTTTTATTTGGCGGGGTGGGGTGTGAGGGGTCAGGAGTAGCCTTCTAACCGTTACAACTCAAGCTTATTCTCTGCCCACTTTCCTCACAGCTCCGCCCCCTAACTCTATTTAAAACCCTGCTTATTATACAGGATTTGAACACCGAATACCTCGCTGAGTATTAGCGATGGACTAGCAGACCTTTGACTTGCTTTATTTTCCTCTGAGAAGTTATGTTCCACTTTGTAGCTCAAGTTGGTAAGGTGAAAAATCATGTGAAGCTGATCTAATTATGCGAAGTTCATGGAGGTAAAAAAAAAAGAAAAAAGAGCAGAGGCTCTTGTCTTCCTAACCCCCTGCGATTTCCTTCTCTTCCTTCAAAGTTGAGACCAGTGGGTTGACCATCATCATAATTTATTTCACTTGTCTCTGATGGCTTTAAAATTTTACAACGTTTAATACATGGTCATTGCAAAATATTCAAACTTTACAGAAAATTTTACAGAGTAAAAGGTGGAACTTCACTCCCACCTCCAATCCACTGCATCTCCCAGTGGCAGCAGTTTGCTGTGTGTCTATTTCAAATTAAATTAGCTTACTGTTTTGTTCTTGAATGTGGGAGGTGAGCCTTTCATCTTAGAGTAACATAAAACCCACATGACAAAGTTGATCATCTAGTTTTACTCTATTGTGATGATTACTTTAATATTTAAAGTACACAGTGATCTCTACCATTGTAGTCTTTCTGTTCATCAAACAATACCCTATGAGTATGGTTAATACCTATGATAATTCTCAAGAGGTTTAAAAATCAATGTAAATGGACTTGCTTATATTTCATTATCACAGAAATACAGAAATTTGTACCATTTCTGGAAGTTGCTTTCTGAGGTTTTGTTTTGTTTTGTTTTGGTTTGGTTTTTCTTTTGTAACTCATCTCTTTGGGCTAAAAGAGAGCTTTCCCACTCTGTGGTCAATATCTAGGATTACACAAAGTAGTATTTTCAAACTGTTTTGGTCTCTAGAAAGATTTACCTTATTAATTTTTTATCATCTTCATACACTTCTTTTCTTCACACTATCACACACTTTTCTAGAATCATATAATGAAGATTTGATGACAAGGAACATAGAAGAATTTAAATTCAGTATGCTTCTTTATTTAGCATTTAAACATACTTATATTTATGTATTCACAGCCAGAAAGCACTTCTTGTTTCCCACAGTTCAATAGTTACCATTCAGGCACATCCAAGGAGTACAATAGTTTGAGCAAAATAAAGAGGTTTTGGAAAGCTTACATTTAATTTTAATAGAGAAACAGGCGATGATTCCATTACTTGGTGAATTATTACTTTTAACTTTGAATATCTTTGAGGCACAAAAGATTCAAGAACTTTTATAAACACAAAATTTGCTTTCAAGAAGATGCTTATACTCTGAAAGAATTACATTTAGAAAATCCTCACATCTCGACTGATGTAAAGTCTTAAACATCTCCTGAGACCAAAACAAACATACCACCAAATGATCTGTTTCAGAAGGCTCGATAGATAGTTGCTCACATAACTGAATCTAAACTGGGTGATAATACTAAGGTTGTGCACACTGCAAAGTATCCTTTAAAATATTTTTTTATATCTTGGGATTGGGTAAAGTGTGTGTGTTGTGGGGAGGAGGAAAGGTGAAGAGATTTAGATAGGATCACTTGAACATAGCTAATTTTATAAATATCAGAATTTTCCTCTGATGTTTTTACTACATTACTCGAAAGATAATTTGGGGGGGAAAAAACCGTCTCTGAAACTGCTTTGTCAAAGAATGTTTAAATCATATTTTCTATTAAATTGAAATTGCATGTTAGACACTCCTGTGGGCCTGAGTAGGGATGCTAGAGTGACACCCGGGTTTAAATCTTGGCTCTTGGTATCTAGCCATGTGACCTTGAGGGTATTACTTAATCTCTGAATAGAGGTGGAGAGGACTTGCGACTGTTACATGTCCCCTCTGAAGGGAATTATACCTATTTCACAGGGTTATTGCAAGGATTAAATGAATATTCTGTGCAAAGTTCCTAATACTGTTATTGGCACATAGTAGGCCTTCAGTACGTAAAGCTATTACATCTAGCTACTTTGACAACAGGGTTGGGTCTTGAGACACCTTATATGCAAACTATGATCATTAACAATGGGAGGTAGAGATGCCGGATAAAATACAGGACGTAGAGTTAAATTTGAATTTCAGTTAAACAACAGATTTTTTAATGTAAGTATATCCCATTCAATATTTGGGACATATACTAAAAAAGTTCATTATGTATCTGAAATTCAAATTTAACAGGGTGTCCAGTGTTTTTATTTGCTAAACCTAGCAACCCTAAGTGTAGGAATAATAAGATGTGGTCAAAGGGGACCTGCTAACAACCTCTGAATATTATCGATATTGTTCACACCCCAAGTTGGCTAAGGGACCCCTTTGCCCACCAGTTACGCAGCCAATACACTCCTGCCTTTAATGGGGAAGTGTCTGCCAGAGCAGCACTGTACCTCTCATCAACTCTCAAATCGTTGGCCTGGTGCTACCAGTTAGCAGATAAATGCCTCCTGGATTTTCTCTTAAACAAACAAAAGCTTGAAATGGATGGGAAGATAAGGCTTACAAAACATCAAACGTGAGTGTACGAAATGAGAGCATCCTAATCGTGTTAAACTGAGCGGTAAGGCTCTAAGTGCTAGAGGAACTCAGAGTAAAGGGAGCTGATCAATGAGAACTAGACTAATGAGGATGGAGGCTCTAGATTTGCACCTTGAAAGATGAGCTCGAGTTGGCTGGGCAAGGGAAATCCGAACTTCCTGGCTTGCTGGACTCCTCTCCCCTGAGGTTGTTCCCACAGAAACACTTTATGACAGGTAAGCTTGGCTTGTCAGATGCTTGGGTCAATAATTGGTAAATGTCATTTATTGTGCCTTCACCTGTAACCTCCTGATACCCAGTAGCTTAGACAGTGCATGTGGCAGTCTACTGTGAAACCCTGTGATTGACTTCATTGATTGACTTCATTGCCACCTTCTTTACTTCCCCTAAGTCCAGGGGCTCTCTTAATTGAAAACCCAGGTTGTTTCCACCAGGGGGCAAGGTTTAGAAGTATGCTGGCCATGGGACCTTGTTGCTTGTTCTTGTTCATGATATATTAACAGAACGGTACCCTGGCTGTTTGACCTCTGACCAAACAGATTAAGAGCCAGTGGTGCCTCACAGCACTGACTCAAATATGCACCAGGGTCACTAGGACCTGACTTGGCCAGGAATTTAAGCTCTTGTTGGGTATTAGGAGTCAGTGTGGAAAGAGAGCAAGTCAGTTCAGTGAATAGTGTAGAAACTAAAGGGTATCAGGTTTATATTTTAAGTGTGAGGTAATGAACATTTATTGAACGTCTGTTTTACCAGACCTGAATAGTGTATGTGTGTGTGTGTTTCGGGAGTGGCGGCTGATGGCAGGTGAAGGAGGAGAAATTGACCTTTTGGACTTCATGAAGCAGATAGATTTGAGACAGCTCACACCCTTGTGATAGAAGAGCAATTACACAACGCCACCAAGCACAAGATATCATAATATAGGCCGGAGTATTGAAGGTCTGTAGACTGGAGGGGGTGATAGATGAGGAATAGGCTTCCTTGTGTTGAATTTTGACCCATGTTTTAAAAGAAACTACTGGAAAATAAGGTGTTAGGATACTCCAAACTGGGGAGGTGCAGGCACCAAGGGATGGTGTATGCAGTACAAACTGGGAGAATAATGATTTAAAAAACAAAACAAAACACATCTTTCATGTCATTCCTACATAAATGCCTTCAAATGTTTACAGAGAAGAAGCATGGTAATTCTAGGCCCTCCATACTATACTAGATTCATTTTGAGTTGTTGTAAGAGGATTTGAAGGCTGTCAGAGAGAGGTACGGGGAAAGGAAAGAGAAGAATTAAAAAAAAAAAACACGAAAAACCCTAACCACACAGGATTTTAAGTTGAACTGGGAAGGCTCTTGGTATCTTTGATAACTGGGAGGCTGAGATGGATGGATGTTGAGAGAAAGTGATGAGATGCCCCAAAGCATGGCAGCCAAGGGGGGAGAAATGACTAGGCAAATGGGAGAGTGGTCATTTAGACTGCTGGTTTTCATATTTGCTATCTTCTTACCAATATTCCCCCTCCCCCATTTTGCTTTTAAAAGTATATGGGTTAAATAGTTTAAATAAATATGGATTTAAAAGTTTATGGATTAAGTTACATTAAAAAGTTTCTAGAAGTAAAACATACACATATTATAAAGTGCAAATAATACAATACAATGTGGGTGGAAAGTGTCTTCCGCACCTGACTCCATCCCCTTACTTCTCCACAACACTGTTACCAATTTTTGTGCTCCATTTCGGACTTACTTTTATTTACTTATTTGCCTATGTAAGCAATATGCCTACCTGTCTCACTTTTTTTTTTTTTTTTTCCAAAGTGGCAACATGCAGAATCCATATGGTTTTATATTTGTTTTCACTATTTTAGAAATCCCTTTCATGGCATGGATGTACATTATGGATGGTTGATATTTAATTTCTATGAAGTCCCCCTGAGATCTTTGTGCATGTTTTTGTGCATAATGCAAGTCTTTCAGTGGGAAAGTTATTAGAAGTGGAATTGCTTAAAAGGAGAAACACTGAAATTTTTTGATAGGTTTTACAAAATTTCCCTTCAAATAAGCTGGACCAATCTACACTGTTACAAAAAAGTTTGAAAGTGTCTAGTTTCCCACATTCTTACCAAGTGTATTAACATATTTTTTGAACTTTGAGAATCAGGTGGAAAATAACTCATTGTCATTTGATTTGCATAATGGAAGGGCTTTCAAATTTATTTTCAGCCAAGTATTGTCTATACAGTGTTTTCTTTAGTTCATGTTAATGAAACCTTCTAATCTCTTTTACTCTGTACTTTCCTTAGTTTTGGACCAAAGCACTATTCAAGTGTGCTGATGTGAGATTACAGCCAAAGGGGTATTGTTGAACCCAAAGACCAGAATTAAAGACAGAAACCGACTTATAATGCTTTTTAATGGTCGAGCCTTTTAAAATCTATATGGGAACATGGTGTAGGACATCATATAGGTAACTAAATTACACACGCATTTATCTTCCTCAGTTCCCTTCTGATTAGGACGCTTCAGAACCTGTGGAGAGGAAGCAGCCTCAACTCCAGCATGTTCGGCCACGCAGCGGGCATTAATCTGGATCAGAATAGTCCAGTCATTACTTGGCAAGGTGTTCATCCTCTCTGCACCTCATCTGTAAATTGAGGGAATTCCATTAAAGACAATTGCTACGGTCCCTTGCTGTTCTTAATTCTGCACTGCCACAGCGTTATTTAATTGTCGGCTGGAGAAGAGGCTATTACTGCTGACAGTGCTGTGGGAAGACGGCGGAACTTGCCACAGACAGAGACTTGTCCCAAATGGGAAATAAAAGTGGGAAGCGTGTCAAAACCTAAACGGGATGCCGCGCTACAGCTCTGTGGTCCCCTCGCCCAGCTGCTTAGAGCTCCTGTTTTCTCAGTCTATACATAAGAGATGGAATTATTTAGCCAGCTGGGAGGGCGGTGGCGTGATCTAACAATACGGTTTCCAACAATCTCACGTTAATGTGTTTTCGGTTTGCCTTGAAAACTGGAAGAAACGCGCTTGAACCGCAGCAGGTGAACTTTATGCGGCTAGTCTCCTACCTGGAAAAACGGTGCCTGAACACAGGGCGGGCGCCCACAGCCTGGGTGCGTGGGTGCCGGAGCAGTTAAAGACCAACCAGCTGTCCCGATTTCCCCACACCCTCCGTGCCCGGGGGTGGGAACCGCGCGGCGGCGGCGGCGGCGGCGGCGGCGGGACGCACACACTAGGCGGGGCAGGGAGCCGCCGCCTCTAATTCCCGGCCAGTACCCGGTAGAGGGACCCCTACGCTGCGGCTTGTCCCCGCGCCACTTGGCAAGAACGTGCCGTGCGTGGCAGCGCGGCGCCCCGGTGTGTAAAAGCAGAAGCAGAAAACGAGTGGTTGGTGACCAGTCAGGGAATGTGAAGTTCACGCTACGAATCGGGCCGGAAGAGAAGGAGGAGAGCGGGGCGGGGACAGGGACCCTCTAGGGGAAACCCCCGGCCCCGGTTGGGGCGGGGTGAGCTGGGTCTCGCCCTGGTCGCCTCCCCCGCGCGCGACTCTGTGTGCCGGGTGCGACGGCAAGGGAAGGCGGCCTTGGCCAGCCCTCTCCCTGCCTTCCCGGCTAGAGTCAGGAAATGGAGCTTGTGTCTGAATGCTTAGTCCGCGCTTTAGCAAAGCGCACGTTAAGAAAAATGAAGAGCAGAGGGTCGGCGCGGAGCAGCGGCCAGGGCGGTAGTCCGGGGCAGCACCGCCGGACCGCTCCACCGCGGCCCGCACCACCGCGGCCCCGCCCCGGCTCGGCCCTCGGCCTCCACCGCCCCTTCCCCGCCCTCACTTCCGACCCTCCGAGGCTTCCTACCCGGCAGGGGGCGAAGGTGGCGGCCTGGGCGGCAGTGAGGAGGGGCGGGGAAGGGGCAGAGGCGATGGCTGAGCGAGCTGGAACCCCGCCGACTGCCACACCCCCGCCCACTGCTCCGCCCCTGGGTCTTCCACCCGCCCGCCCGCCCGCGGCCCCTCCTCCTTTGTGCGGTGGGCGCTGTTGCCCGGGCGACGGCGCCGCCCCGCCCCGGCCCCGCCCTCCACGGACCCCTGGCCCTGGTCTCCGCGTGGCTGCCCGCCCAGCCGCAGGCCGCAGGAGCCGCCGCAGCAGCCGGCTGCGGGGCGGGGTTCACGGAGCCACCGTAGGGAGCAAAGCTCGTCTCTCCGCGTCTTTGCTTTCGCCCGCCCTGGCCTCCTCCTCGCCGCGTCGGTCCGCTGGTCGGGTCCGGCTGACCAGCTCGCCCTCCGGCTCCGAACCGAGGCTCCAAGGCCGTCACAGGGACCCGCTCACCAGACCCAGCCAGGGGCCGCCCGTCTGCCTGTTTGGATCCTGCCTTTGATGACACCTGGCAGAAGGCTACCATGGAGGGGGATGGTTCAGACTCGCTGGTGAGTGGGGGAGAGGGACGGCCGCCTAACGCCTCGGTGGCGGCGCGCCGGGTCCCCTGGGTCTCTCTTTCCCCTCTGCCCTGAGCCGTGAGGGACCCTCTCCCCCCGGAGGAGCGAGGGCGGACGTGTGGTGGCCCCGCTTCCTCTTCGCCTTTCCCGCCCCGGGCAGGGTTCCGCAACCCGGGGCGCCCCCTTTCTGCCCCTCAGTGGGACGGTCGGACTCGGGGTCACCGGGGCCCGGAAAAGTGTGCCACTCCTGTGCGGTGATGGCTCACCTGAGAACCTCGGGGAGTTTGGGCGGGGCTCTTTAATGGTATTCAGATTGTAGAATTAATTCGCTTTAGGGAGTCGGGTGCCCGTCGCGGCCCGGGGCGCGTGTCCCGCCTTCCTTTGTCTGGGAGCGCGGTGGCGCCGGCTCTCGAGTCCCCCTCGGACCCTCGCGGGCCTGGCCCGCAGTCGCCGCGAGCAGTGGCTCCTCCCCGTCTTTGCCTGGTCGCGGGAGGCGGGCTTACTGCAGCAGCTGTCGGGGTACAAGTGTTTTTGTTTCAAGGGGTCGGATATGCAATTCTTTCCAACTTGCTAGTTTCCCGTCGAACCTCATTTATTTTGTTTTTTTTTGTTTTTGTTTTTTCCTCATTTATTTTGACATAGCTTAATTGGGGGAGCCAGCACATCACATTTCTCTTAATCAGGTTGTTTCCTCTCAGTGAGTGTAAAATGAGCACTAAATTTTTCTTTTGCGTAAGAATTGCTTTATATCCATCGTGATTAGCAAGCTTATGCACTGCTTTGTGTACAAGAAAAGTGGAAATAATTTGAGATCTCTCAGTGGGAAGTAAACCTCTCATAAAATGGGGCGTGAGAGCCTGTTCTGAACATTCAGGAGAATAATTTCCTTTTGAATCAGATGTCAAATTCTTTACGAAATGAGAGAGGATGTGAATATTCTGTATTGTTTGATGTGAGTTGTGAGGTGTGGATATCCTCCAAATTTACTAAAACTATGATGTGATGTGGGCTTTTTTTAAACATTGTGTGATGCATCAAGAAACGCTGCGTCACAAGACCCATTGACAGTGATAAAGCCAGTTGGCTGAAGTGCTATTCTCAGGGATTATTAAAGCACTTGGTGTCATTTTAAGGGGAATACTCACATGCATTTTTATTTAACTAAAACAAGTGAATTAATTCAGTTTTAATTTTCTCAGTGTTTCCAGTAGTTGAAATGATTGTACAGGGTTATGAGTACTTTAAAATTCTACCATCATTAAAATTGCAGGTATGCTAAATATAGATTCATAGCACCTGAAGTTTGGGATCCGTGGGGAAAAACTACACAGGCAAAGGATGGGAAAACTGGTATGAGGTCATTAGACCTATTTAGTTGTGATGAGTCTAAATGTTTCTCACTGAAAATATTGCAAGCCTGCAGTATTGAGAGAGCATTTATAATGATTCCTTCTAATCCCCTATACCCTTTTAGTATTCATAAAATGCTTTTAAGATAACTGCTTTGATATGCAGCCTGAGAAACTCTTACCTACATTACAGTTGCAGCATGTGAAAAATGGTCACATTTAATGTAGAAAGTTGCAGATAATTCAGCTTGTAAATAGATTTCAAGTAGAGTTCCATGAACATAATGGCTAACCCAGTTTTTACCAGCTCTTGTTACTTGCCAGTTACAGAGCTAATGTGCTAAATAGGAATAATCCTATTCTTAGTGCTATATACTTAATTTTTATTGAAATAACTTTCAGGATTTCATTGAAGTTCTAAATCAGTTAATTAATAGTGATTTAATAACTTAATAATTGTTGATGAAATATTATGGTCCCCTAATACTTTATGCTAATTTTTCTCATACTTCAGGTTTTCTCTTTTTATTTTCTTTAACCATTTCATGCCCCTTCACCTCTAGGCAATGGATGATGAGGGGGATGTAATTAATGGTATAGACTTTCATAGCCAAAACGAAACTTCAGACTTTAAAAAAATCTGTTTAATTCTTTTTTGAAAGGTTAACACATGTACTTATACAAGAGGTATAAGCATGTTAATGTATTTACACACTAAAAGCCTTTGATTCTGATTTCTTTTTCTTAACTTAAGGTTACCATTAAGAATATCGAAAGAGAGCTCATTTGCCCGGCATGCAAGGAGCTGTTTACCCACCCGTTGATTCTCCCTTGTCAACATAGTATCTGTCATAAATGTGTAAAAGAGCTCTTACTGATGCTTGATGATTCATTCAATGACGTGGGATCAGACAACTCCAATCAGAGCAGTCCTCGACTTCGGCTTCCCTCCCCTAGCATGGATAAAATTGACAGAATTAGCAGACCAGGTATGTGGTAGAACCTGGGGTGGTGGAGTTTGGTTATATGTTCAGTGATAATTGTGGAAGGGAAATTATTTTCGTTGTTTTGGGGGTTAATCATTCCAGGTGAATAAATTAAAACTATAGTTAGAAAAGAATCCCTCTCTCTTTTAAAATGAACTTTTAAAACGTCAAAATGAACTTTTATTGTCTTTTGGTATGCATTTAAAATGGATATTGTATATTGAACACGAATTTTGTATTGAACCCATTATTAACTGTGTCTGTATTTTAGGGGGTGTTCTGACCCTGTGAAGTCCTTTATATGAGGAATGAAATAATGGACCACTGAAGTACTTACTAGGGAACCATCTATGTATGGTAATAGGTAAATAAATATGCAGAATTAAGGGATGAGACTACATAATGCCCAGTTCTAGAAGACTTTTTAGAGGAATGTTATTTGGTATCATTTTATTCCATTTTATTCTTCAGCCATTGTTTAATCCAAATTTTAAAATAAGGATTTTGAACATCAGCTGAACAGTAGTGGAATTCTGTAGTAGTGTGTAGATGTAGATCTAATTAAATGTATAGCACATGTACTATACCATTATTTATTTATTTTTAAAAATAAATTTATTTATTTTTAAAAATAAATTTATTTATTTTTAAAAATAAATTTATTTATTTTTAAAAATAAATTTATTTATTTTTAAAAATAAATTTATTTATTTTTGGCCGCGTCGGGTCTTCATTGCTGCGTGCAGGCTTTCTCTAGTTGCAGTGAGCGGGGGCTACTCTTCATTGCAGCGCATGGGCTTCTCAATGCGGTGGCTTCTCATTGTGGAGCTTGGGCTCTAGGCGCACGGACTTCAGTAGTTATGGTGCGCAAGCTCAGTAGTTGTGGCGCATGGGCTTAGTTGCTTCTGTGGCATGTGAGATCTTCCCAGACCAGGGCTCGAACCTGTGTCCCCTGCATTGGCAGGCAGATTCTTAACTACTGCGGCGCCAGGGAAGTCCTATACCATTATTACATAGCCGGTGTTTAAATTTTTTCCTGTTGGGATGGTGTTTCTTTCTTCTGAACATCTATTGCAGGATTAATGTAGATCAAAATTAATTTAAAAGCATTGGGAACAGGGCCACTGGGAAGTTAAGGGCCAGAATCGGCAGTAAGGGTCAAGGGGAGGCAGAGGTTTGGGTAGAAATACCACAGCATCATGTTCAGCACTTCCTTCCTATGGAGGAGAGTCCTCAAGCGGCCATGAGTACCAGACTTCAGGGCTTCAGCTCTGCCCAGTTTGGGCTTTGAGGTTTTCAGTTTAATCCTTTTGTCCACTATATCCATTTCTCCCTCTTTAGTATAGGAGTAACTTTTTAATATTGTAAAAAAAAAAAACCCTTTTTTAAAAATCAGAAAATAATCTTTTTCTCCTCATTTGCATTTTAGAGAATCCTATCTTTTTTGGTCCATGCTGTGATATGGAGTCTCCTTGGGCAATATTTGTGTCTATGTGCTCCATCAGAGAGTGTATAAGAGGAGATTTGTTCTAAGAGTGGTATTATGGTATTTTAAAAACATGAATTTTTAAAAATGGTAATCCAATTCCTTGGAGGATATTTTACACACATAAAAATTATATGTATATACAAAAAAGGGAGCATTAGGTAACTATGGGAGTGCAGGATGTATGAGGTTGGAGAGGGTTATGCTCTTTGTGAAGTCATCACTTTTATGTTTTTGTCCCTGTTAGGAAACTGTCATACTGAGGAGGGGAGGAAAGACAGTGATAGCTTGAAATCATTCTACCAGATAAAAATTCATATTCTGTTGGTAGATCCTCATTGGATAATTAGGGACCCTGGCTTGATTGACCAAGAAGATTCACTTTTTGTATATTAATATTCAGCACAGACCATTAAATAAAATTCTAGTTAAATACTAGTATTTCTACTGATCATTAGATTGAGCTCACATGTGTATTTCATGAAATTCTGTGTTTTATATAGACTTTGAATCTTAAGATTTGGTTAGTTTTTATGTGATCGATATAAAGTATGAATGAAATATAGATGAAAAATAGTTAACTTTCTGTTTTCAGGAACTTACCTAGCACAGTATTTGGTAGATGTTTAATAAATATGTGTTGAGTGGATGTTGAATGACAAACGTTTGCTATAAGATTTGTACAGAGCATGCCATGATGGCTTATATTTATTGATGATGGCATTTTTCCAGAACAAGAGATCAAAAATGGATTTACCGAGATGTTCCTCCCTCTTCTTTAGGAAGAACCCTGTTAAGCTGTATTATGTCCTCATGGGGGGCAAGTTAGAAAGCTTCTCTGTGGAGATCAATTATAGGAAATAAGAATATTTGGTGAAGGGATGACTGCAGAATATGATGGCTGCCTTGTGGAAGAGTAGTAGTACTCTGGGTATATTCACAGCAAAAATTCCAGATCTGTCCAATACACTAGCCACATATGGCTGTTGAGTGCTTGAAACACATTAGTCTGAATTGAGATATGCACTTGTACCCCTTAGAGTGAAAAAATGAATATAAAATACCTCTAATAATTTTATATTACATTTTGAAATGAGAGTTTTTGGATATATTGGGTTAAATATGTATTACTAAAATTAATTTCACTTGTTTATTTTTACTTTTTTGTGGCTACTGGAAAATGTAGAATGACATATGGCTTATACTTTCACACATATTCCTTTCAAATAGCATTGCATGGGTCATTTGACAGATTTTAAAATAAAAGGATGCCTTGAAAGGAGAGTAAGATTTGTGTGTATAACACTAGCATGTTAAATTGTGTAAAAATAAAAGAGCTATATAACTGTTCATTTTTGGTCATATATATGCAAGCTTTTCTCCCATTCTGTATTGCCTGTTGTCATTAAGGTACAATCATTGGTAGTAATGTTTATTTACTGTGTTGATTTAGATCACTTGAAAAAAACAAAAAAAAGATGCTTGATTTTTACTTTATATATTCAACAGCTTTCAGAAGTATGATTGTTTAAAAATACAAATCTATAGGATAAAGTATAGGTCTCTTAAGTGATGCACCAACAGTGATTAATTCTGAACTGTGATAGGATAAGCTTGATGACTGTTTTACATTGGTGGCTTTATATAAATACCATGCGTACCAGGAAAAACATTGTTTTTACTGTTAATTCAATAATTGTATTATGTGTAGGACACAGTTACTGCTTTATCTTTAGTTAACATGTTGTGAATCTTCTCTTTGAAATTAAATTCTAAATCCAGCTTTCTGTTCATTGTTCACAGCATCACAACGGAGATCTTTGGGGTGGAGAGGTAGAAAATGCTTCATTGCTTGTGTGGCCGCAGGCAGTATAGTGTTAGATTTAAATTAAATAACTTTATATAGATAAAGTTTTTTTAAAAATAAGCATCAGTGGTCAAGTCTTCAAAGTCATGTAGAAAGTGAACAAATTTGGCTGACATGACTTAAAGGTCAACAGGACTAAAATTCCAAGCAATTTCTGATGTTTTTAAATGGAGCTCTGATTATTAGTGCTTGCATTTTGCCATGTATACACACACACACAGACACACACATATCCATTATGGGATATTTTTAAAGAAAATGACATCCCCTTGTTTTTTTTTAATGTTACCTTAAAAATGCTTTACATTTACTTAGTGGAACAAAGCTTATGTTGACAGCCATATTACCCTTCGGGAGGTTAAATAAGCCAGTACTTTCTTCTGTATTTAAAAATTTGCCTAAAGGTATTGATAATTTTTGTAGTTAATACCATAATCTTTGCTTGTTTGTGCATATAGTGTATTTTTTGTTTTTATTTTAAGGTATTTGGGTTCAGAGTTTTAACACTCAGGTCTCACTTGTGGGTAAATAATGTACATTGCTTTTGTGTGAAAAGTGGGCCAACCCATTTTATTAAAATAATTTTTTTTTTTACTCCAGTTGACCTTTAAAGTAAAATTGGCTACTTTTTTTTCAGGAATGCTGGTGATACCTTAAATTTTAGTGGAGAAAATAAACACCTGAAATGTATCCCTTTTCTGGTTTCCTCACCTGCTTCTACATGCCTCGATTTTAAAATCTTACAGCCACTTCTAGAAGCCACGTGTAATCCATTCTCTTACAGGCTTTAGTGAGTCCCTGAGAATTTTAAGTGTTGAAAGTTAATAATTAGGAGGAAAGATAGGAACAGTTTGCTTAAAAAATTACCTTGTTACCTACTTTTGCTTCAGAGGGTAGTCGAGAAAAAGTTTTTGCAGTTTGAAAATGCTGATACTCAAAGGGTAAATGTAACTCATAGGCATCAGATGGTCAGAATGTGGAAGTATTAAGGTGGAAGCACAAGGCATCAGCCCAATGCACAACACCAGGAAGCCCAACGTGACTGTCCAGCATGAGGAGAAATAGTCTACTTAACATGTCCAGGTGTTAACAGTGGGGAAGTTGTTTGCAGCCAGGATATGGGAGAAGATGCAGCTGGCACAGGTTTGGAACCTGTTATGAATTGACTCTCTTTGTTTTGAAATACTTTATTATTCTCTTTGATCATTTAAACGGTAAAACATATGATGGAAAGCTGACTTTTTGGGGGGGATTTGCTATAAACGATTTTGAAATTTTTATTGCATCTTCATTTTATAATTGTTTCGTGGTTTATGCTTTACTAATTTAATCTGTCTTTGAAGTTAAAGGTATGGGGGAAAGAATTAATTCTGTGAGGTGGCAGTGTTCAGATAATTAGCAAATATTATTGACCCCACAGATGGAGTTTGACATAGAAAATTGCATTGCTTGGCCTATATTGCTTCTTTACCTTTCTAAGACATTATTACTTTTTTTCCCCATTATATCATGCTACTGGGTAGTACTGTCCCATAGACCTTTCTATAATTATAGAAATGTTTGACCCTGCACCATACAAGATGGTAGCCACTAGCCATATGTGGCTCTTGAGAATTTTAAATGTGGGTGCTACAACTAAGGAAATGAATTTTAAATTAAATTTTAATTAAATTTAAATAGCCACAGTTGGCTAATGTTTACTATATTAGCAGAGTTATAGAGAAATATTGATTCCGTTATGTTTTATTCTTAGTTCTACCATCTTGATTTTTTTCCATCAGGCTCACTTCCCAGAATATCCTTAGATCTGTCCTGTTTTCTTTATTGCCCTGAATATATATTCTATTGATTGTTTTTATGAAAACAATGGTAGAAGTTAAGACAGATGAAATAAAAGTTCTTTAGCAGATATATTGATTTAATATTTTGTCTGATATAAGAAGTTGAGTGTGATGCTTTACACCTTTTTTTTATTATTATTATAAAAACAAAAGAGGTTTACAGAAAAGGGATAAAACTTTTTTTCTAAAATTTCTGAACATGAGGCCAGAATCTGGGTGTCACCAGTGTATGTGTTAAAGCGTGATTTTACTGGCATAATTTACTTTTGTTTTTCCCCATTACTTAATTGATCACAATCTTCTATTCATAGAACCAATAGTTCATTTTTTTAAAAACATTGACTGTTGAGATTAGTTATCCATTTTAATTTATATCACCTAGTTCATGTGTGGAAGCATGCAATTAAATATGAATTTCCATTTGTTTAAGCTTGACCACTGTACTATATCACTTCCAGAATTATTTGGCTTGTTTTTTCACTAAACAAAATTTTCATTGGCATGTGTTTTAAAAGTAGCTCTGCTGCTTATTTTATTATGTGCCTGCTGTGGTGTGAAATATCTTGTACTGTATTGCATGTTTTTAGAATTATTACAAGAGTATGTTTCATGTAGGATTTTCAAATTTTTATGGGGCAGATTTTTTTGTATGCTTTTTTGGGTATATTTTAAAATGTGAAGGTTAAAAATATCTTTAAATATTTTGAAAATATATAAAATTTAAAATAGTGCAGCTGCATGTTTGTTGCATAAGTAGCTTTGGGGGCTTAATGCCATTTTGCATGGTGTAAAGTCACTTCAAATGAATAATATCGTGGGCTGATCACTAAATTTTACCTGTAGTGATTTATGTAGTGATATGCCAGATATCTTTTAAGACAGACTTCAGTGATGATAGTAATGTTGCCAAGGCAATATTAATACAGCTGTTTAAAGACCTTTTCTAAATGTCATATACTAAGTTTAACCATTCACTTTTGGTACTGGATACATAGTAGTATGAAAGAAGACTGTAGGTTAAAAAGTTTGTGTTTATATTTAGGAAGTTATTTTGTGGGCAACCAAGGCTACATACTCAAATTTATACAGAAGAGGAGGGAACATGATAGGCATACACCTGTGTTAAACAGACTACCCCAGATTCTTGTGAACCTGTGGGTAAGGACTGTCATGGCTTGGTTTCTTGATTTGTTAAAATCAGGATAATACTGAAGAAGAGTGTGATGTTTAAGGTCATTCATTGTATTATTTATATATTGTAAAGTTATCTATAATTTTTTTGGTGTATCTTCTGGCTTACTGAATTAAATAATCTTCATGATTCTTTTTTTCAGGTCATAAGAAGATATTAAATGGTTGGTTCCTCTTAAAGTCACTAGATTCTAGATCTATGAATGAGCTTTTTACTCTTTTATAGATTGCACTCAATTAACTAATGATTTTGCCTACTGAATTTTCTAGATAAAACAATACTACAGTGGGATACCCTCTCTTGTGGTGGTTCTTAACAGTTTTGTGGTCACATATTCTTTTGAGAATCTGATAAAAGCTATGGGTTGTTTAACCAGAAAATATGTATGGATACATACATGCGGAATTTTGCATATAATTTCAAATAGTTTACCAAACTATTTGAATCTTCCTGGAGTCAATCCATGGACCCTGGCTGGGTTAAGGACTCTTGCTCTTTTATGTATAAACTCAGTTCCTATCAATGAGCCAAGGCTGTGTTCATTTAAGTGCAAGCCAAATTCCTTTGGGAATGATATATGAAATTAACTATAAATGTTAATTGTATAATTTCAAAAGATCTTGACCCTGTGTAGTATTGTATTATATGTTTTGTCCACATATCTGTTTGATTTAATATGTTTTTTATATGGGATTTATTACAGAATAATTTCATTCCTTTTTGATTTGATCACTGTTTAATAACTTGGGCTTATCTTTTGTATGCCAAGGAAAAACCATTTTAAAAAAAGCATTTTCAGTACATAAATTGATTTATATGGAGCCACTTTGAGTATTATGTTTTTGCAATATATTTGTAGTTATGTATCTTTCCAAAACATGACTCCTTAGTTTTCATTCTATCCATTTTCCTACTGATGTAACTAAACAAGGACTTAACTAATTACACAGGCTGGAAGCGCAATTCATTGACCCCTAGGACAACTACTTTTCCTTGTCCTGGCTGTGAACATGATGTGGATCTTGGAGAACGGGGAATCAACGGTCTGTTTCGAAATTTCACTTTGGAAACTATTGTTGAAAGATATCGTCAGGCAGCCAGGGCAGCCACAGCCATTATGTGTGACCTTTGTAAACCACCACCTCAGGAATCCACAAAAAGTTGCATGGACTGTAGTGCAAGCTACTGCAATGAATGCTTCAAAATTTATCATCCTTGGGGTACTGTAAAAGCGCAACATGAGTATGTGGGCCCAACTACGAATTTTAGACCCAAGGTAAGTGAAATTTCTGTTAAGTTAGAGTATTAAACTTAATATGAGAAGATAAATTATAACAAGTGTAGAACCTGACAGTAAGAAGGGAAATAACTTTAAAAGCTGGAACAAGAAATTAAGGCCTAGTAGTTGGAGTTATTTAGTATGTTGCTGAAAATCCCCAGAGCTTAGAAGGCAATATTATGGTTCACTCTATTACAATACAGTGTGATACAATACAATATATGAATGTTTGTAATGATAACTGAGTAAGAGAGGAAAGGTGATGTCAGATATACTCTCTAAGATTGAAATGGTTAAAGTTAAAAAGCTTTTGTGCTTTAACATGATAAATCCATAATTGTCTAAAAGATGTGATTGGGAAACATTCTGACATTTTTGGTTACCTAAAATTGTATTATGAATAAATAAGAGTAACTACAGCCTAATAGTTTGAAGCTTATGATATAATGGTTATATAGTATTTAAAGTGGAATTTGCATTTCTTAAATATTCTGGGTAATTTCTATAGTAACGTACAGAAAAACTTTATGAATGAATGGAGTTATAGATGAAACAAAATAGTGAATAGTGTAATTCACTATAGTCAAATTCTAAAAAGGTGTCTCATCCTATAGAATATTTGCCTTATAATTTTGAGTTCTTGCATTCCTTGCAGAAAGCCTGACTTTATATTCTATTTTAAATGTAATGGCTTTGAGAATGTAGGAACCTGGGCATGCTTAGAAATTTGAAATCTTTTCTAGTTTTTCTCCTGGAGCTACACACTGGTATTAGGACTTTTTATAATGGAATTAAAAAAAATTTTCTCTATCAGACCAGTTGTAGTTGCTTAAAATCTAATCTTTTGGAATAATGGGCAGCTTTTTGATTTCCATTAACACACTAGTTTAAAAGAATCCTCCTTCTTTTCCAAATGAAAACAGCTACATTATGTAAAAATTCAGTGTAACTATGATGATAGTTTACAGAGTAAACAAAAAGGTAGAAACTTAAATCAGGAGAACACAGTTCTAAATTTGGTCAATGTGTGTGCAATCAATATGTAAAAGCAAACATCTGGAAGCTTATAAAGTGTTCCAAGACTCTCCTAGTAACAGATTTCTTGTGAGGATAATGAGGCTATGGGTCCTCATAAGTTATTTGTTATGATACCTTAAAAAATATTGATCATGATCATTAAGAACTTACCTAGTCATTATGATCAGAGGACCTTCCTAGCTTGTTTAAGCATTTCACTTAAGTCTTATAGGAAGTAACTTTTTTACCTTCTTATCACCAGATTTAGAGGAAATAACACTTACATAATTAATTGGCCATTTGAACCCTCAAATTGAAAAACAGTAATTCTAATGTAGAGAATTCTCATATAATGTACCAAATGCTTTTATTTCTTTTTACACTTTCATTACTTTAAATGGCTTTATTTAGTGATTTCATAAAGCAAATCTTTGTGGTTTGGGACTTTATCCAATTACTTGAAATCTTTTGAGTGCCATGTAAGCTATGAAGACCCTTAATTCCACTTTTATTCTTTATTCAATAGATTTTAATGTGCCCAGAACATGAAACGGAGAGAATAAACATGTACTGTGAATTATGTAGGAGGCCAGTTTGTCATCTCTGTAAGTTGGGTGGTAATCATTCCAACCACCGTGTAACCACTATGAGCAGTGCCTACAAAACCTTAAAGGTAGAACTTATTTTTAGAACTAAATTTTGATCCTTTATAACTTTAGACCTTTAACTTTTTCTGTATAAAATCATACTGTGCATATTGTGTGGTCTGTTTTACTGAAATGAGTTAATAATCTAAAGTGTTACTTAATGATCTATTAATATTAGGTTGTTAGTATTTCTGACCAGGCAGCTCTTTGTCCTACTGATATCTAGTTCTGAGGAAAGAGGGATGAAGGCCTCTTCATTATGATCCATCCCTACATGAGCCCAATGCTACGACATTGAGTGTGGTTACAGGAGTGACACACTTTGAAGGGTAGTAGCTGTTTTAAGACACTTGATTCTTATTGCTGCCAAAAGAATTAGTATAAACATTTTTGTTTATTCTGGTGGGTTCCAGCTAAAACTGAGTTATTTACTGTCTGTTAACCTTATACATGGCCTTTTTTTTTTTTTCGGTACACGGGCCTCTCACTGTTGTGGCCTCTCCCGTTGCAGAGCACAGGCTCTGGACGCGCAGGCTCAGGGTCCATGGCTCACGGGCCCAGCCACTCCGCGGCATGTGGGATCTTCCCGGACCGGGGCACGAACCCGTGTCCCCTGCTTTGGCAGGCGGACTCTCAACCACTGCGCCACCAGGGAAGCCCACGTGGCCCTTTTAAAACTTTCAAATTTGATAATCTACAGCCAAGTAGGCAGTGGTATAGTGCTATTTTTTTGTTTCATTCTTTTTTCCTTTTTAAAAGGGAATCAATTCATTTATAAATCTACTACCCATTTAAATTTTTGATTCCTTTAACAATATGTGTATGCATTTTTTGACCTGTATCTATTTTGCATCTATACAGCTTCATATTTTGTATTTTGTATGTCTGACATGCTCAGTCATCCCTCTACATTGAACACATGGGTTACAGTATTGTTGTTTTATTGTCCGTCCTCATTTACTAATTCTGTTATCTGTGTCATTACTAGGTCAATTTTGACTGAATTTTCTTATCATTATGAGTTGTATTCCCCTCCTCCTTTGCAAGCCTGGCAACTTTTGATTGGCTGCCAGGTATTGTAAAGCTCACCTTGTTGGGCACTGGATATTTTTATATTCCTAAAGATATTCTTGAGTTTTCTTCTGTTGTGTGATGAAGTTACTTGGGAACAATTTGTTCCTTTTTGGTCTTGCTGTTAAGCTTTGTTAGGACAGAGCAGCATTTTGTTCTAGGACTAATTTCATGTGATTATTGAAGTAAAGCCATTTGTTTACTCTTCCCAATGCCCTATGAATTTTGAGGGTTTTTTGTTTTTTTTTTTTTAGTCTGGCTGGTGGGGAACAGGCACTATTTCCGGCATGTGTGAGCTCTGAAATTGTTCCTTCTAATTCTTTTGGGTGATACTTGCCCTGGCCTGTGGCAATTTCCTCACACATAAAAATTGATCAAAACTCATATGAATAAGCAAGGGGGCTGCTTGGTAAATCTCTGGAGTTCTTTCTCTTTATGGCCACCTGTTCTTAGGTGTTATGTTTTATAAACTCTGGCCTCCCCAGACTCCCAGCTTCATCACCTCATCTCATGGGAGATCCTGGACCCCATTTGAGTTCTCTGCACCAGGCCTGGGAAGCCTTCTCCTGACAGTAAGCTGAGAGCAATCATAGGCTCATCTTGTTTCCCATCCCTCAGGGACACTGCTTTTTGTTTCTTGATGTCCATTGTCTTGAGAGCTGTTTCATTTATTCTGTTAGGATTTTTTAGTTGTTTCAAGTGGGTAAATCCAGTCTTTGTTTCTCTGTTGTGCCTCACAGTGGCAATAACACTGTTTGCTAATTTTAACTTTGACACCTTTTTTGTTTGTTTCTTATTGGTTGGATATTATGTAAGTTGTCCAAAATTTTTTTTTCCTGTTACTTGGAATCAATATTTGACAATAGCATACACTTAAGTTATCCTTTGCCTTGTTGTTAATTTCTCCCATTTATGTTTCACACTTTTAAAAATGAGACTCTGTAATGGATTTTTCAATTTATTCACTTTTTAGTAAGAGTAAAATTATTCAGTTCTGCTGAAAGTAGCAAACAGATCTCCCTAGATCTTCCTTTTTACTTGTTTTAGATTTTAAGCCAGAGGCCTTCATGATGTAGGTGACATAGGTAGGTTTATAATATCATTTTCATTTTTACTCACTTGAGTGTTACAGGAAGAGAGCTCAAACTCTGCTGGGTGTTAGAATCACCTGGAACACTTGGTAGAACTATGGAAGCCAGGCCTGTACTACTTTAATGACCTTGGGCCTCTATGTTCTTTATGGACTCTCAGGAGACTGATGCACACCAGCATTTGAGAACCACTGCTCTAGAGGAAGCTTTGAGCAACTTTGGGGTCCTTGAGAATTTAGCCACTGATCAGTTCCTAGAGAACTGGGGTCCTAATAACACTAAAGGATTTAAACTTTCTCATGTTAGATGAACTTCTTGGATAAAACGCCTAGTATCAGTGTCTGGTGCATATACTTTCTCGAGGATTATGAATAAATGGACCACTGATTCTTGGTTAAGACAAATCTAGTCTTAACACAGACTGCCTAAGTTTAAAGGGACTGACAAGACTGGAGCCATCTCAGATAAAGGCTGTGGTTGGCCAGAGACTTGGTCTAAGCATCACAGCTCACTGGAACCACTTAGACCTTGGATGGTGTTTCTGAATTCTATCCTCTATTCTTCTCTAGCCTATTTAGCACTGTTAACTTAAGCTGTTTCAGAACTAAGCCCTACTTCAGTTTAAATGGCCAAATTCCTTTCTTTGCTCCTATAGCTAAAAAGAGTGCCAGCACTCATACCCCGTAGGTCTGGTCCTAACATGGGCCTGACAGCGGTGGTATTGGAGGAACTATCATCTTCCTTGCAGCTTGGTGCTGAGGAAGCACCTCTCAGCCTGTGACATCATGGTTAATGTGTGGTGAGGAGTTTTCTAGTTCAGCTATTGACTATGTGATATTTGTACTCAGTGAGCTTTGGTTTCCTTATCTGCAAAATGCTGGATTAAAATGCAGGATTTTAATGTCTCTTCCTATCCTTAACATCCTATGATTTCCTTCTTGGTCCCATCCTGCCTTGAGTTCTCAGAAATCTTTTTCCTCTGCCTAACAGGTCTTTCCTCTGTCCCTCCAGTGAGCCATCAAGGAAACTCACTGGGTCTGATTGCTGGGTGTCCCAAAGAGTTAAAGATGGGCCATGCTGGAGACCTGTCACTTTCATTTCTGCATACGTTCTCTTACCCTGTAACATGGTCTAAGTAAAAAAAGAGGACGATGATATAAGAAGGAGACTCACTTCTTTAATTCCTAGGAGCTTTGCCCCTCTTCTTCCTAACTCTTTTCAACCCTTAGTCCAGTTGTGAGCAAGAAATGTTCAGATCCTCCTGTCAGGGCTACAGCATGGGAGGTGTTTTCTGGATGTTCTTATTCTAACTTAGTCTCAGGATACATTGTCTCTTACTGCTTTGTACCCCGTGGTGCGTCAGGGTATTATTGTTTGTTTTTAAATGTATTTCAGGTATATTAATGTTTTCTGGGCTACACTAGTGATCTCACCAAAATCTATGACATTATTTCTATGGTAAACTATACCAGTTTCAAAATGACTACTTTATGAACAAACTATTCAGTAAGCTCTTGAAGTTACCTATTTTTACAAATCTGTGTTTTCATTATGGTGTATTGTGTAATTGTTTAGTGAACATCCAGGCTGGGATGGACTCTGAAGATTATTTTGGAAGAGTCTTTGTTGTTTTTCCTGTTGTGTGTGGGGTGTGTGTGTGTGAGAGTGAATTATAAAATCTGGTGGAAGACACTATTTGGATTGCTGCCCTTCCATCTACTTAGAAGCCTTGGGAGGAAGCATTCTGGGAGTGATGATGAGACAACAAAAATATGCTATTTGTGTATTCAGGAGTTTTTACTAATCTGAGCATCACTACCTTGTTCTTTTTTCTAACTGCTTCTAATCCCTCATGTATCTTTAGGTCTGTGTGCTCAACGCCAGTGACTGTTTACCCTGGGTTAATAACGATAATCACCATTGTTGATTTTACTGTCTGTTCATCATAGGCTAGAGAAGAGGATACTGTGTTAAAAGAAATTCTGGAAGGCCTTTGTTACACTTCTATTTCTGTTTCTAATATATTCCAATAGGAAAAGCTTTCAAAAGATATTGATTACCTTATTGGCAAGGAGAGCCAGGTGAAGAGTCAGATTTCTGAACTAAACTTGTTAATGAAAGAAACGGAGGTAAGTGATAAGCTGGTTTGCATATTTTTCACTTATTCATTCAGACATTCATATTCCAGAATATGAATTCATATTCATTCATAAAATCCAGACGGTATTATTTGAGCTGGGAGTACAAAGTTGTGTTAGATCTCACTCCTGCTTTTCTGGGACTAAGAAAACAAATGTAAAATATAATGCTATGTGATTAGTGCTGATAGAGGTTGTGATTAAATGATATTGGAACACAGAGGAAAGAATGACTAATTCTTTAATGTGGCAGTTAACGAGTTCTCCAAAGTAGCAATATAAGGAAAATAATAGCTTTTATGATTATCTGTATCTTATAAAACTAACAGATTGCATTTGAAAAATGTACTATATGTCGATAAGACCAGGTTTATTTAAGTTTGCAGATACTCCGAAGTATATTCCTGTCACAGATGTTCACCAAAAGACATGTATTAAGATGTTCTTAGCTGCATTATTTGTGATAGCCACAAAATGGAAAGTACTCAAATGTTCATTAACAGTGGAATATAAATAGCAGTGAAGGATGAATATCTACAACTATGTGCAACAATGTAGATAAGTCTGGCACTAATATTGAAAGGAAGATGCCAAATACAAAGGAGTACATGCTGGGTGATTCCAAGACAGGTGAAACAAGACTGTGTTGTTCAGGATAAGAGTTACTGAAGAGAGGGAGGATTAGTGCCTGGAAAAGTTATAAGGGAGGCTTCTGGGATACTGGTAATACTGTTCAATCTGGATGCTGGTTACATGGGTGTGGTTGTAAGGCCTCACTGATCCTTACACTTATATGTACATTTTCCTCTTTGCATATTATACTTCAGTAAAAAATTTAAAAAACTGATAGCACTTGAAAAATCTAGTAAGAGAGGATAGGACTGGCTTATTGTAAAATTCCTAATGGTCTTCACTGATTTTGATCCCTATTTCTTTTCTCTATTTGAAATAAACTGAAGAGCCATTACCCTTGATTACTTTATGTTTTGTAATTAAATATAAAAATATTCTGGCTAGTATGAGACTGTCATTTCTTACAATTTTTTTTCAAAAATGGGTAAAAATCATTGAAAAATTATGTGAATTAGCACCATATTACCAGTAAATTTTTTTGAATTTTATTTTATTTATTTTTTTATAGAGCATGTTCTTATTAGTCATCCATTTTATACACATCAGTGTATACATGTCAATCCCAATCTCCCAATTCATCACACCACCACCCCCACCCACAGCTGCTTTCCTCCCTTGGTGTCCATGCGTTTGTTCTCTACATCTGTGTCTCAATTTCTGCCCTGCACACTGGTTCATCTGTACCATTTTTCTAGGTTCCACATATATGCGTTAATATGCGATATTTGTTTTTCTGACTTACTTCACTCTGTATGACAGTCTCTAGATTCATCCACGTCTCTACAAATGACCCAATTTCGTTCCTTTTCATGGCTGAGTAATGTTCCACTGTATATATGTACCACATCTTCTTTATCCATTTGTCTGTCGATGGGCATTTAGGTTGCTTCCATGACCTGGCTATTGTAAATAGTGCTGCCCTGAACATTGGGGTGCATGTGTCTTTTTTTTTTTTTTTTTTTTTGCAGTAAGTGGGCCTCTCACTGTTGTGGACTCTCCCGTTGTGGAGCACAGGCTCTGGACATGCAGGCTCAGTGGCCATGGCTTGCAGGCTCAGCGGCCATGGCTCACAGGCCCAGCTGCTCCGCGGCATGTGGGATCTTCCCGAACCGGGGCACGAACCTGTGTCCCCTGCATTGGCAGGCGGACTCTCAACCACTGCGCCACCAGGGAAGCCCACATGTGTCTTTTTGAATTACAGTTTTCTCTGGGTATATGCCCAGTAGTGGGATTGCTGGGTCATATGGTAATTCTATTTTTAGTTTTTTAAGGAACCTCCATAATGTTCTCCATAGTGGCTGTATCAATTTACATTCCCACCAACAGTGCAGGAGAGTTCCCTTTTCTCCACGCCCTCTCTAGCATTTGTTGTTTGTAGATTTTCTGATGATGCCCATTCTAACTGGTGTGAGGTGATATGTCATTGTAGTTTTGATTTGCATTTCTCTAATAATTAGTGATGTTGAGCAGCTTTTCATGTGTCTCTTGGCCATCTGTCCGTCTTCTTTGGAGAAATGTCTATTGAGGTCTTCTGCCCAGTTTTTGATTGGGTTGTTTGTTTTTTTAATATTGAGCTGCATGAGCTGTTTATATATCTTGGAGATTAATCCTTTGTCCATTGATTCGTTTGCAAATAGTTTCTCCCTTTCTGAGGGCTGCCTTTTCGTCTTGTTTGTAGTTTCCTTTCTTTTGCAAAAGCTTTTAAGTTTCATTTGGTCCCATTTGTTTACTTTTGTTTTTATTTCCATTACTCTAGGAGGTGAATCAGAAAAGATCTTGGTGTGATTTATGTCCAAGAGTGTTCTTCTTATGTCTTCCTCTAAGAGTTTTTTTTTTTTAATTGGAGTATAATTGCTTTACAGTGGTGTGTTAGTTTCTGCTTTATAACAGTGAATCAGTGATACATATACATTTGTTCCCGTATCTCTTCCCTCTTGCGTCTCCCTCCCTCCCACCCTCCCTATCCCACCCCTCCAGGCGGTCACAAAGCACTGAGCTGATCTCCCTGTGCTATGCGGCTGCTTCCCACTAGCTATCCACCTTACGTTTGGTAGTGTATATATGTCTATGCCTCTCTCTCACTTTGTCACAGCATACCATTCCCCCTCCCCATATCCTCAAGTTCATTCTCTAGTAGGTCTGTGTCTTTATTCCTGTCTTACCCCGAGGTTCTTCATGACACTTTTTTTCCTTAAATTCCATATATATGTGTTAGTATATGGTATTTGTCTTTCTCTTTCTGACTTACTTCACTCTGTATGACAGACTCTAGGCCTATCCACCTCATTACAAATAGCTCAATTTCATTTCTTTTTATGGCTGAGTAATATTCCATTGTATATATGTGCCACATCTTCTTTATCCATTTCTAGTCTCATGGCGTTGTGGTCGGAAAAGATACTTGATATAATTTCAATTTTCTTAAATTTACCAAGGCTTGATTTGTGACCCAAGATATGATCTATCCTGGAGAATGTTCCATGAGCACTTGAGAAAAATGTGTATTCTGTTGTTTTTGGATGGAGTGTCCTATAAATATCAATTAAGTCCATCCTGTTTAATGTATCATTTAAAGCTTGTGTTTCCTTATTTATTTTCATTTTGGATGATCTGTCCATTGGTGAAAGTGGGGTGTTGAAGTCCCCTACTATGAATGTGTTACTGTCGATTTCCCCTTTTATGGCTGTTAGTTTTTGCCTTATGTATTGAGGTGCTCCTTTGTTGGGTGCATAAATATTTACAATTGTTATATCTTCTTCTTGGATCGATCCCTTAATCATTATGTAGTGTCCTTCTTTGTCTCTTCTGATAGTCCTTATTTTAAAGTCTATTTTGTCTGATATGAGAATTGCTACTCCAGCTTTCTTTTGGTTTCCATTTGCATGGAATATCTTTTTCCATCCCCTTACTTTCAGTCTGTATGTGTCTCTAGGTCTGAAGTGGGTCTCTTGTAGACAGCATATATATGGGTCTTGTTTTTGTATCCATTCAGCCAATCTGTGTCTTTTGGTGGGAGCATTTAGTCCATTTACATTTAAGGTAATTATCGATATGTATGTTCCTATTCCCATTTTCTAAATTGTTTTGGGTTCGTTATTATAGGACTTTTCCTTCTCTTGTGTTTTTGTCTAGAGAAGTTCCTTTAGCATTTGTTGTAAAGCTGGTTTGGTGGTGCTGAACTCTCTCAGCTTTTGCTTGTCTGTAAAGGTTTTAATTTCTCCATCAAATCTGAATGAGATCCTTGCTGGGTAGAGTAATCTTGGTTGCAGGTTTTTCTCCTTCATCACTTTCAGTATGTCCTGCCACTCCCTTCTGGCTTGTAGAGTTTCTGCTGAGAGATCAGCTGTTAACCTTATGGGGATTCCCTTGTGTGTTATTTGTTGTTTTTCCCTTGCTGCTTTTAATATGCTTTCTTTGTATTTAGTTTTTGACAGTTTGATTAATATGTGTCTTGGCGTATTTCTCCTTGAATTTATCCTGTATGGGACTCTCTGTGCTTCCTGAACTTGATTAACTATTTCCTTTCCCATATTAGGGAAGTTTTCAACTATAATCTCTTCAAATATTTTCTCAGTCCCTTTCTTTTTCTCTTCTTCTTCTGGAACCCCTATAATTCTAATGTTGGTGCGTTTAATGTTGTCTCAGAGGTCTCTGAGGCTGTCCTCAGTTCTTTTCATTCTTTTTTATTTATTCTGCTCTTCAGTAGTTATTTCCACTATTTTATCTTCCAGGTCATTTATCCGTTCTTCTACCTCAGTTATTCTGCTATTGATCCCATCTAGAATATTTTTAATTTCATTTATTGTGTTGTTCATCATTGTTTGTTTCATCTTTAGTTCTTCTAGGTCCTTGTTAAATGTTTCTTGAATTTTGTCTATTCTATTTCCAAGATTTTGGATCATCTTTACTATCATTATTCTGAATTCTTTTTCAGGTAGACTGCCTATTTCCTCTTCATTTGTTAGGTCTGGTGGGTTTTTATCTTGCTCCTGCATCTGCTGTGTGTTTTTCTGTCTTCTCATTTTGTTTATCTTACTGTGTTTTGGGTCCCCTGTTTTTGGCCTGCAGGTTCGTAGTTCCCATTGTTTTTGGTGTCTGTCCCCAGTGGCTAAGGTTGGTTCAGTGGGTTGTGTAGGCTTCCTGGTGGAGGGGACTAGTGCCTGTGTTCTGGTGGATGAGGCTGGATCTTGTCTTTCTGGTGGGTAGGTCCATGTCTGGTGGTGTGTTTTGGGGTGTCTGTGGACTTGTTATGATTTTAGGCAGCCTCTCTGCTAATGGGTGGGGTTGTGTTCCTGTCTTGCTAGTTGTTTGGCATATGATGTCCAGCACTGTAGCTTGCTGGTCGTTGAGTGAAGCTGGGCGCTGGTGTTGAGATGGAGATCTCTGGGAGATTTTCACCATTTGATATCATGTGGAGCTGGGAGGTCTCGTGTGGACTAGTGTCCTGAAGTTGGGTCTCCCACCTCAGAGTCACAGCACTGACTCCTGGCTGCAGCAGCACGAGCCTTTCATCCACACGGTTCAGAATAAAAGGGAGAAAAAGTAGAAAGAAAGAATTAGTAGAAAAAAGAAAGAAAGAAAGGAAAGAAAAGGAAGAAATAGAAGGGAAGAAAGGAGGGAGGGAGGAAGGAAGGAAGGAGGGAGAGAAGAAAAAAGAGAAAGAAGATAAAGTAAAATAAAAGAAAAATATAATAAAGTTATTAAAATAAAAAAATAATTTTTAAGGGAAAATAAAAGAAAAAAAATAATAAAAAAAGGACGGATAGAACCGTAGGACAAATGGAGGAAGCAAAGCTATACAGACAAAATCTCACAGAGAAGCATATACATACACACTCACAAAAAGAGGAAAAGGGGAAAAGAATCATAAATCTTGCTCTCAAAGTCCACCTCCTTAAGTTGGGATGATTTGTTGTCTATTCATGTATTCCACAGATGCAGGGTACATCAAGTTGATTGTGGAGTTTTAATCCACTGCTTCTCAGGCTGCTGGGAGAGATTTCCCTTTCTCTTCTTTGTTCTCACAGCTCCCGGGGCTCAGCTTTGGATTTGGCCCTGCCTCTGCGTGTAGGTCGCCGGAGGACGTCTATTCTTCGCTCAGACAGGACAGGGTTAAAGGAGCAGCTGATTCGGGAGATCTGGCTCACTCAGGCCGGGGGGCAAGGGAGGGCCATAGAGTGCAGGGCGAGCCTGCGGTGGCAGAGGCCGGTGTGACGTTGCACCAGCCTGAGGTGCACCGTGCGTTCTCCTGGGGGAGTTGTCCCTGGATCCCGGGACCCTGGCAGTGGCGGGTTGCACAGGCTCCCCGGAAGAGGGGTGTGGATAGTGACGCGTGCTCGCACACAGGTTTCTTGTTGGCAGCATCAGCAGCCTTAGCGTCTCATGCCTGTCTCTGGGGTCCACGCTTTTAGCCGCGGCTTGCGCCCATCTCTGGAGCTCCTTTAAGCAGCGCTCTTAATCCCCTCTCCTCGCGAACCAGGAAACAAAGAGGGAAGAAAAAAGTCTCTTGCCTCTTCGGCAGCTCCAGACCTTTTCCCGGACTCCCTTCCGGCTAGCCGTGGCGCACTAACCCCCTGCAGGCTGTGTTCACACTGCCAGCCCCAGTCCTCTCCCGGCGCTCCAACCGAAGCCCGAGCCTCAGCTCCCAGCCCTGCCTGTCCTGGCGGGTGAGCAGACAAGCCTCTCGGGCTGGTGAGTGCTGGTCGGCCCTGATCCTCTCTGCGGGAATCTCTCTACTTTGCCCTCCTCACCCCTGTTGCTGTGCTCTCCTCCATGGCTCAGAAGCTCCCCGCTCCGCCACCCGCAGTTTCTGCCCGTGAAGGGGCTTCCTAGTGTGTGGAAACCTTTCCTCCTTCACTGCTCCCTCCCACTGTTGCAGGTCCCCTCCCTATCCTTTTGTCTCTGTTTATTCTTTTTTCTTTGCCCTACCCAGGTACGTGGGGGGTTTCTTGCCTTTTGGGAGGTCTGAGGTCTTCTGCCAGCGCTCAGTAGGTGTTCTGTAGGAGTTGTTCCATGTGTAGATGTATTTCTGGTGTATCTGTGGGGAGGAAGGTGATCTCCGCGTTTTACTCTTCCGCCATCTTACCGGAAGCCTACTCCTCTAAGAGTTTTATAGTGTTCTGTCTTATATTTAGGTCTCTAATCCATTTGGAGTTTATTTTTGTGTATGGTGTTAGGGAGTGTGCTAGTTTCATTCTTTTCCATGTAGCTGTCCAGTTTTCCCAGCACCACTTACTGAAGAGACTGTCTTTTCTCCATTGTATATCCTTGCCTCCTTTGTCATAGATTAGTTGACCATAGGTGCATGGGTTTATCTCTGGACTTTCTATCCTGTTCCATTGATCTATATTTCTGTTTTTGTGCCAGTACCATATTGTTTTGATTACTGTAGCTTTGTAGTATAGTCTGAAGTCAGGGAGTCTGATTCCTCCAGCTCTGTTTTTTTCCCTCAAGACTGCTTTGGCTATTTGGGGTCTTTTTTATCTCCATACAAATTTTAAGATTTTTTGTTCTAGTTCTGTAAAAAATGCCATTGGTAGTTTGATAGGGAGTGCATTGAATCTGTAGATTGCTTTGGGTAGTATACTGATTTTCACAATATTGATTCTTTCAATACAAGAAAATAGTATATCTCTCCCATCTGTTGGTATCATCTTTAATTTCTTTCAGCAGTGTCTTATAGTTTTCTTCATACAGGTCTTTTGTCTCCCTAGGTAGGTTTATTCCTAGGTATTTTATTCTTTTTGTTGCATTGGTAAATGGGAATGTCTCCTTAATTTCTCTTTCAGATATTTCACCATTAGTGAATAGGAATGTAAGAGATTTCTGTGCATTAATTTTGTGTTCTGCAACTTTACCAAATTCATTGATTAGCTCTGGTAGTTTTCTGGTGGCATCTTTAGGATTCTCTATGTATAGTATCATATCATCTGCAAACAGTGACAGTTTTACTTCTTCTTTTCCAATTTGGTTCCTTTTATTTCTTTTTCTTCTTTGATTGCCATGACTAGGACTTCCAAAACTATGTTGAATAATAGTGGCGAAAAAAAAAATAGTGGCACGAGTGGACATCCTTGTCTTGTTCCTGATCTTAGAGGAAATGCTTTCAGTTTTTTACCATTGAGAATGATGTTTGCTGTGGTTTGGTCGTATATGGCCTTTATTATGTTGAGGTGGCTTCCATCTATGCCCACTTTCTGGAGAGTTTTTATCATAAATGGGTTTTGAATTTTGCCAAAAGCTTTTTCTGCATCTATTGAGATGATCATATGGTTTTTCTTCTTCAGTTTGTTAATATGGTGTATCACATTGATTGATTTGCATATATTGAAGAATCTTTGCATCCCTGGGATAAATCCCACTTGATCATGGTGTATGATCCTTTTAATGTCTTGTTGGATTCTGTTTGCTAGTATTTTGTTGAGGATTTTTTTATCTATATTCATCAGTGATATTGGTCTGTAATTTTCTTCTTTTGTAGTATCTTTGTCTGGTTTTGGTATCAGGGTGATGCTGGCCTCATAAAATGAGTTTGGGAGTGTTCCTTCCTCTGCAGTTTTTTGAAAGAGTTTGAGAAGGATTGGTGTTAGCTTTTCTCTAAATGGTTGATAGAATTCACCTGTGAAGCCATCTGGTACTGGACTTTTGTTCGTCAGAAGATTTTTTTTTAAAGTAATTTATTTTATTATTTATTTTTGGCTGTGTTGGGTGTTCGTTACTGCACGTGGTCTTTCTCTAGTTGCAGCGAACAGGGGCTACTCTTTGTTGCGGTGTGCGGGTTTCTCATTGTGGTGTCTTCTCTTTTTGCAGATCATGGGCTCTAGGTGCGCGGGCTTCAGTAGCTGTGGTACATGGACTCAGTAGTTGTGGCTCTCGGGCTCTGGAGCGTAGGCTCAGTAGTTTTGGCACATGGGCTTAGTTGCTCCGCGGCATGTGGGATCTTCCCAGACCAGGGGCCGAACCTGTGTCCCCTGCATTGGCAGGCGGATTCTTAACCACTGCACCACCAGGGAAACCCTGTTGGAAGATTTTTAATCAGTTTCAATTTCATTACTTGTGATTGGTCTGTTCATATTTTCTCTTTCTTCCTGGTTCAGTCTTAGAAGGTTACACCTCTCTAAGAATTTCTCTGTTTCTTCCAGGTTGTTCATTTTATTGGCATAGAGTAGCTTGTAGTGGTCTCTTAGTATGGTTTGTATTTCTGTGGTGTCTGTTGTAAATTCTCCTTTTTCATTTCTAATTTTATTGATTTGAGTCCTCTCCCTCTTTTTCTTGATGAGTCTGGCTAATGGTTTATCAATTTTGTTTATCTTCTCAAAGAACCAACTTTTAGTTTTATTGATCTTTGCTGTTGTTTTCTATTTCATTTATTTCTGCTTTGATCTTTATGATTTCTTTCCTTCTGCTAACCCTGGGTTTTGTTTGTTCTTCTTTCTCTTGTTCCTTTAGGTGCAAGGTTAGGTTGTTTGTTTGGGATTTTTCTTGTTTCTTGAGGTAGGCTTGTATAGCTATAAAATTCCCTGTTAGAACTGCTTTTGCTGCATCCCATTGGTTTTGGATTGTAGTCTTTTCATTATCATTTTTCTCTAGGTATTTTTTGACTTCCTCTTTGATTTCTTCAGTGATCTCTTGGTTATTTAGTAACGTATTGTTTAGCCTCTATGTGTTTGTGTTTTTTACGTTTTTTTCCCTGTAATTGATTTCTAATCTCATAGCGTTGTGGTTAGAAGAGATGCTTGATATGATTTCAATTTTCTTAAATTTACTGAGGCTTGATTTGTGACCCACCATGTGACCTATCCTGGAGAATGTTCCATGCGCACTTGAGAAGAAAGTGTAATCTGTTATTGGATGGAATGTCCTATAAATATCAATTAAATCTATTTTGTCTATTGTGTCATTTTAAGCTTGTGTGTCCTTATTAATTTTCTGTCTGGATGATGTCCATTGGTATAAGTGAGGTGTTAAAGTCCCCCACTATTATTGTGTTACTGTCGGTTTCTTTTATAGCTTTTAGCAGTTGCCTTATGTACTGAGGTGCTCCTGTGATGGGTGCATATATATTTATAATTGTTATATCTTCTTGGATTGATCCCTTGATCATTATGTAGTGTCCTTCTTTGTCTCTTGTAATAGTCTTTATTTTAAAGTCTATTTTATCTGATATGAGTATTGCGACTCCACCTTTCTTTTGATTTCTGTTTGCATGGAATATCTTTTTCCATCCCCTCACTTTCAGTCTGAATGTGTCGCTAGGTCTGAAGTGGGTCTTTTGTAGACAGCATATGTATGGGTCTTGTTTTTGTATCCATTCAGCAAGCCTGTGTCTTTTGGTTGGAGCTTTTAATCCATTCACGTTTAAGGTAATTATCACTATGTATGTTCCTATTACCATTTTCTTAATTGTTTTGGGTTTGTTTTTTAGGTCCTTTTCTTCTCTTGTGTTTCCCACTTAGAGAAGTTCCTTTAGGGTTTGTTGTAGAGCTGGTTTGGTGGTACTGAATTCTCTTAGCTTTTGCTTGTCTGTAAAGCTTTTGATTTCTCCATCAAATCTTAATGAGATCCTTGGTGGGTAGAATGATCTTGATTGTAGCTTCTTCCCTTTCCTCACTTTAAGTATGTCATGCCACTCTCTTCTGGCTTGTAGAGGTTCTGCTGAGAAATCAGCTGTTCACCGTATGGGAGTTCCCTTGTATGTTATTTGTCGTTTTTCCCTTGCTGCTTTCAGTAATTTTTCTTTGTCTTTAATTTTTGCCAATTTGATTACTGTGTGTCTCGGCATGTTTCTCCTTGGGTTTATCTTGTATGGGACTCTCTGCACTTCCTGGAGTTGGGTGGCTTCCCATGTTAGGGAAGTTTTAGTCTATAATCTCTTCAAATATTTTCTCAGGTCCTTTCTCTCTCTCTTCTCCTTCTGGGACCCCTATAATGTGAACGCTGTTGTGTTTAATATTGTCCCAGAGGTCTCTTAGGCTGTCTTCATTTCTTTTCATTTTTTTTTTTTCTTTATTCTATTCTGCAGCAGTGAATTCCACCATTCTGTCTTCCAGGTCACTTATCCGTTCTTCTGCCTCAGTTATTCTGCTATTGATTTTTCATTTCAATTAGTGTGTTGCTCATCTCTGTTTGTTTGTTCTTTAATTCTTCTAGGTTGTTGTTAAACATTTCTTTCACCTTCTCGATCTTTGCCTCAATTCTTTTTCTGAGATCCTGGATCATCTTCACTGTCATTATTCTGAATTCTTTTTCTGGAAGGTTGCCTATCTCCACTTCATTTAGTTGTTTTTCTAGGGTTTTATCTTGTTCCTTCATCTGGTACATAGGCCTCTGACTTTTCATTTTGTCTATATTTCTGTGAATGTGGCTTCTGTTCCACAGGCTGCAGGATTGTAGTTCTTTTTGCTTCTGCTGTCTGCCCTCTGGTGCATGAGGCTATCTAAGGGGCTTGTGCAAGTTTCCTAATGGGAGGGACTGGTGGTGGGTAGAGCTTGTTGTTGCTTTAGTGGGCAGAGCTCAGTAAATCTTTAATCCCATTGTCTGCTGATGGGTGGGGCTGGGTTCCCTCCCTGTTGGTTGTTTGGCCTGAGGTGACCCAACACTGGAGCCTACCCAGGCTCCTTGGTGGGGCTAATGGCGGACTCTGGGGGGGCTCATGCCAAGGAGTACTTCCTAGAACTTCTGCTGCCAGTGTCCTTGTCATGGTGAGACATAGCCACCACCCGCCTTTGCAGGAGACCTTCCAACACTAGCAGGTAGGTCTGGTTCAGTCTCCTGTGGGGTCACTGCTCTTTCCCACTGGTTCCTGATGTGCACATTACTTTGTGTGTGCCCTCCAAGAGTGGAGTCTCTTTTTCCTCCAGTCCTTTAGAAGTCCTGCAATCAAATCCTGCTAGCCTTCAAAGTCTGATTCTCTAGGAATTCCTCCTCCCCTTGCCAGACCCCCAGGTTGGGAAGCCTGACATGGGGCTCAGGACCTTCACTCCATGTATAAGTGTTCTCCAGTTTGTGAGTCACCCACCCAGCAGTTATGGGATTTGATTTTATTGTGATTGTGCCTCTCCTACTATCTCACTGTGGCTTGTCCTTTGTCTTTTGATGTGGGGTATCTTTTTTCGTGAATTCCAGTGTCTTCCTGTCGATGATTGTTCAGCAGTTAGTTGTGATTCTGTTGTTCTTGCAAGAGGGAGTAAGAGCACATCCTTTTACTCTGCCATCTTGAACCAATCTCCATATTACCAGTATTGCTTTCGTATTTTAAATATTATTTTTGTGTTAGTCACTGATTGCATCTTCATGTAATTTAAAAGTATGATTCTGTTTCTCGCATTTGTATCTGATTGACAAACTCTCTCAGTTTACTATAATCCCCGAACACATAGCACATTATCATCTAGATAGTAGGTTGCTTCAGGGATTGTGTCTGTGTTAATTTTAGATTTGTCTTTATTGGTTTTATCAGTCAGGCTGCCTTTACTTCTGAGAGAAGGAAACCCAGTGCTTGTTTTTGAGTTTGTCATTCAGTAGGTTGAAAACTGAGGGACTCAGGCATCAAGTATTCATGTAGGCATTGATGCCTTGGGATCCTGGAGAAATTATTTAACCTCTTCTTGTGCCTTTGACCTAAGCTGCATTTGTAGGCTTATCAGTAAGAATCTTCTGCACTAGAGAATTTGTCTCCATTCTTGAATTTTAGTCAGTGAAGACTGTGACACTGTCTTTTTATCTATAATTATACTTAGCTGGAAAAAGTCTCCTCTTGATCTATGTGTAATGATATTTCTGAACTTAATGTGACATGTCACTGAAATAACTACCAGAATGTCACTACCCTCTGTTCTCTCCTCCTATCCTCCTTTAAAAAAATTGGCTGTTGAGGTTAGGAATCAGAGATGGAAATCTGGAAAAAATTTCCTTTCATTTTAAATGTTGGCCAGAAGCCATTGGAAAATGAGCAATGCACTTCTACCATATATTGTCAGCTTTTAAGAATGTTCTTGGAGACTCTTTTCTGTTGGCTGCTGCTGTGAGTCTATTATGATAAATGCTTCTAAGTGCTTTGCTGGTCTTATTTTCAAAATCAGGTCGAGCTCTGATTTTGTGGACATTCAAAATATTTAATAAGCACTATAGAGAGGGTCATTTTATGGCAAAGTAGAGGAATAGCTATGTGTGCAGTGAAAATAATGTTTATTGAGAGTATGTGACATTGTGGTGGGCATTTTATGTAAATAATCTTTTTCAATCTTCAGAAAAACCTAAATGGCCTCTCTTACCCCTAGTTTTCAGAAGAGGAAAAACTCAAGGATAAAGAAGTTAATTTGCATAATTTATAATTAAATCAATATTAATTAAGTTACAGCTTAATCATAATTATATATAACTAAGTATTAATTTGAAGAGAAGAGAGTTACATTTTTATTACTTAGTATAGGATGTAATTTTTTTGAGTTTCATAGCTGTGGCTTAACTTTTTAAAAAATTGGTATATGGTAGAAAGGATAAAATTTCCTGAATTAGAAATGAATGAAAATAAATAAGTGCAAGATTGTATTTTCCTGTGTCTTTGGTTAAATCAGTTCATTTCTGCCTCAAGTTCCTTTGTATACAAATTGAATGTTGCTTTCTTATTTCATTGAATAAATTGTTTATTGCTGGACTTTGGAGATTGAAAGCTTAAGGAAATATAGTATTATAAAATTACAAAGTATGTCTCAAAGTTGCTGATCATTCCTTAGTAAGCATATTTGATGCCAAATTATTGTTCTGAAAACATCAAGGAGTTAGACAAAATCTTTTTCTTTCCAGTATTTGGGTTCGTTTTGTTGAATTGTGACTCTTTCTTGAAAAGACATTTGGATTTTGCAGATGAGGTAAAGCTTTGCTTGTTTTATAATAGTGTAATGGAGAGCGGGCTAAAGAAGAAGCAATTACACATTTTGAAAAGCTCTTTGAAATCCTAGAAGAAAGGAAATCATCTGTTTTGAAGGCAATTGATGCTTCTAAGAAACTAAGATTAGACAAATTTCAGACTCAAATGGAAGAGTATCAGGGGCTGCTAGAGAACAACGGACTTGTGGGATACGCTCAAGAAGTGCTGAAGGAGACAGATCAGTCTTGCTTTGTTCAGACCGCAAAACAGCTCCACCTCAGGTATTAACTTTGAACTGACAGTCTCTCTCTAGCAGTGTCATTAAATGCTGCTTTATGTTTCAGCTGTAGCTCTGAGTGGTTCAGAATGCTGTGTTATGTACAGTATCTCTTGCTTCACTATTAACTTGAATGTTGAGTGAAGTTTTCTTTTGTTAATCTCATTGAAAATACTTAGTCTGATTTGCCTTTTTAAAGAATCATTTTTGTGTAAAATATTTTATGTCTGTCTGTAGAATACAGAAAGCTACAGAATCTTTGAAGAGCTTTAGACCTGCGGCTCAGACTTCTTTTGAAGACTATGTTGTTAATACATCTAAACAAACAGAACTTCTTGGAGAATTGTCCTTTTTCTCTAGTGGTAAGTTTTAGTAACAGCATACCTTCACTTTTTTAGTTTGAATTCACATTGTGTAGGAGAAACACAAATTCTTTTTAGTTTGACATTATAATGCAGCATCTCAGTTGCCCAGACCATCATATGCTAAAATCATATGCCATTTATGTTTTTATAACCAAGTTTTTATGCACAGAAGCTAGATTCTTTTGGTTTGTATGTTTTTAAACATTGTGTGAATGGCACCACATTGTATGTATCTTTTTTGTAATTTGTTTTTTGGAGAAATTAAGTTTAAGATAAATATTTGTTAATACATGAAATTCCGGTTTACAGCTATATGTTAACTTTACAGTATTCCATTATGTAAGTAAGTTTCCCACTGAGAGACAGTCTGTTCCTGTTTTTTTATCTGTTGTAAGCAACGCTCTATTGAACATCTTTGTCAGTGTTTGTGCGTGTGTATGAGTTTCCCTAGGGCAGAAACCTAGAAATGATATCTCCAGGCTAAAAATGACTCTAAGATGTTTAAGTGTTTACATTGCTGTATGAGTTTGCTAGGGCTGCCAAAACTAAATACCACAGACTGGGTGACATAACAACAGAAATTTAATTTCACAGGATTCTGGCAGTAAAAGGTTTTATTTATTTATTTATTTATCTATCTATTTATCACACCTTGGGGCTTGCGGGATCTCAGTTCCCCGATCAATCTACCTATCTATCTATCTATCTATCTAATCTATCTATCTATCAATCACACCTTGGGGCTTTCAGGGATATTAGTTCCCCGACCAGGGATCAAACCCAAGTCCTTGGCAGTAAAAGCCCACATCTTAACCACTGGACTGCCAGGGAATTCCCTTAGGATTCTGGAGGCTAGAAGTCTGAGATTAAGCTGTTGCCAGGGTTGGTTTCTTCTGAGGTCTCTCTCCTAGGTGTGCACATGGCCTTCTTCTCGTGTCTTCACGTGGTCTTCCCTCTATATATATCTGAGTCCAAATTTCATCTTATAAGGACTCCAGTCCTATTAGTCATAGTGGACTAGGGTCCACCTTAATGACCTGATTTTAACTGTGTTACTTATTTAAAGACCCTCTCTCCAAATAAAGGCACATTCTGAGGTACTAGGGCCTAGAACTTCAATGTATGAGTTTTAGGGCGGGCATCTCAGCCCCTCACATTTGGTTGTGTTTGTGTTCTGCTGCTCCCCAGCAGGGAGGTCTACCTTTCCTTTTTTCTTTTCACCTTGTTCATCTCCCTCAGATTTCTCTTCTAATAACGGTGAACAATTACAGTCCTTGGAAATGTACACTTACAGTTTAATTACTGTACAGGTATGGATACATAGATTTGTATTCAGTCAGAGGAAATTTGTCTTGTTTACAAGTTAAACATGCTGAAGGATTATTACTATGACCACCTTTCTCTTCCAATCAATACCTGTATCTCTGTCAGGTATATACTTTTTTTGTCTATTATGATGATCTTGTTTTTCTAAATATGTGGTGATATTTGAAATGCTGATTCTATTTCATGTACTGTACTTTCTTCTTTTTCCAAAATGTATACTTGAATTGTTTTTTGTATACATGCTAGTTTACTTAGGAGTACAAGGTCCTCCCTTCCCTGGGGGTCCCAAAACAGTCTTTGGAAAAAGGAAGTTGAGTGTGGGTAATCTCAGGTTATACCAGTGCATAACGAAGGACCAGTAAAACGGGTTGGTCAGAATGGAAAGCTGCTGGTCACCCAGCTTCCTGCTGATGGATGCTCTTCTCTTTTTTTCCTGCACACACATAGAGCATTCCAGTCATGTTATTCTTTAACTAGCTTTTCTTTTTTAACTTTAAAATGTAGTTTGGATGACTTTTCAGATCCCATGGCTGCATAACATTCAGTTGCATAAATGCACACATAGACATACTTATGCTGTACATTGCTTGTACATAGCTGGAGGATAAGGAGAAGAGGGAGACTTCTGCTTTTCATTTCATGTATTTCTCTGCGATTTGATATAAATATGTGTTTATTTATGTGTGTGTGTGCATGTGTAACTCCTATAGCTTATTTTTACCATATGACCAAAGCAGTTAAGCTGTTTGGAATTTATTCTATGGAAAAGATTATGAATATGCACACAGATTTAGCTGTGATATTTTAAACATTGTATTTTTAGTGAAAAATTGGAAACATGTTTCTGAAAATAGTTAAATGTTGCTACAGTGGAATGCCACTGGAAGAAAAACACTGGCAGGAGCTACACAAAATTATTGTACTGATAATCTTTGAGTTACTTAATTTGTGTGTGTTTTATGTAGTTTCTGATTTTCTTAAAAAAATACGTATCTTGTTTATACCAAGAAAAAGTCATTTAAATTGCTTTGCCAGACTTCCCTGGTGGTCCAGTGGTTAAGACTCCATGCTCCCAATGCAGGGGGCCCGGGTTCGATCCCTGGTCAGGGAACTGAATCCCACATGACGCAACTAGGAGTCCACATGCTGCAACTAAAGATCCTGCACGCTGCAACGAAGATCCCGCATGGGGCAACGAAGATCCCGCATGCCCAACTAAGACCCGGTGCAGCCAAATAAATAAATTTTAAAATAAATTGCTTTGCAACTCTGTGGAAGATAATATGAAAGAAAACTATATATTTACTTATTTTGTCTGTCTTATTTTTCATTCTTCTTTCCCCTTTCAGTTATAAACATAAATATACCTTTTAAAATCTCAATTTACTTTCCTTTTTAAATTTTATTATGATAAAACTTACCCTGAGATCTAGCCTCTTAAATTTCTGGTATACAATACAGTATTGTTGTCTACAGACACAAGTTGTATAGCACATCTCTAGAGCTTATTCATCTTGCTTAACTGAAACTTTATGCCTATTGATTAATAAGCGCCCATTTCTCTCTGCTCCTCAGCCCCTGGTAACCACCATTCCAGTCTTTGATTTTATGAATTTGGCTACTTTAGATACCTCACGAAAGTGGAATCACGCAGTCAGCATTTGTTTTTCTATGTCTCACTTATTTCACTTAGCATGTCCTCAAAGTCCAACATCCTGTTGTATTTTCAGGATTTATTCTTTTTCTTATACACAGTATTATAAATGTAGAAAGTTCTTGAACAGCAGAGAAATCCTTTAAGTATTGTCAATAAATCATTTTTACTGAGGAAAAATAAAGGTTCTGAAATAATATTTTAACATTGTTTTCTATTTCATAATTCTTTCAGGCATAGATGTGCCAGAGATCAATGAGGAACAGAGCAAAGTTTATAACAATGCTTTGATAAATTGGCACCATCCGGAAAAGGATACAGCTGATAGCTATGTCCTCGAATATCGGAAGATTAATAGAGATGAAGAAATGTTGTCTTGGAATGAGATAGAAGTGTGTGGCACAAGTAAAGTCATTTCCGATCTTGAAAGTAATTGTAACTATGCTTTCAGAGTAAGAGCCTACAAGGGTTCAATCTGCAGTCCTTGCAGCAGGGAATTGATTCTTCATACTCCTCCAGCTCCAGGTATTGTGAATAGTGGGAATAAGAAAAGCATAGAGTTGGAAAAGACTGTGATAAAAAATAAACCAGTTAATGTGTCCATACAGACCTACATTAAAACCACCTCTCATCTGTAAAATACTCTAGAAAAGTAGATTCCATACCCAGCTAGGATTTAGAAATAGACTGAATACTTGAATTTCACCATCTAGGCTGAGAACAGGATTAGATTTCTGACTGACATCAGATACAGAAAAAACATGACATTTGAGTGAGCAGGGCTATTAATTTGGGATTAAAATAGCATAAATGCTACCTTACAAGTATTAAATAGTATAATTCTGTATTTTTGATCAGTTTATAGAAATCTCTATTAACATAGGATCTAGGCAGATATTTTAAAAATTTATTGGTACAATAATGTGAAGAATAATTTTAATTTACCTAATTCTGACTTGTCTGGCTTTTCTAACTCAGTGATTACGAGCACATGGGGATGGAAGGCAGGTATTAGAACCATATGGATAGCTTTTTCCTACACTAAAAGCTCCTCCTGCCCAGCAATCTTCCCTCCCCTTTCCAAGTTAATAACCACTGATACCACTTAAACAGCACCTGTGAATTTTTATAGAATGAGAATGACTTACAGGTTAAGTTGATGTTCACTACAGTGTCTCCGTGGATAAGGGACATTTAGAACCAAAGTTGTGCTCATCCTGGTGAGCAGGAAATCATTCTGTCCAGTTGGTCATGGCCTCAGAGGTTCCTTCATTTGGCTTTTAGACCTCATTGCTCCTGCCCATTGTTAGTGGCTTATGTACCTATATTTTGTGCACTCTGCCCATCCTTCCCTTTTTGTCCAGAGTGTACTATTCACTCTGTTTTTCATGTACATTGTGGCTAATTAAAAAGAAATACAAATAAATAGGGTTGGCTCAAATTATTTTTCTTGAATTTTAATAAAATCCAAAAGAGAGTTTTAGGATCCATTTGCAAGTATTAAGTAAATATTTTACTGTTTATGCAGTTTCCGCTTTCTTTTCTAGTCTCTGACTGAAATTGGAAGAAAAAGGAAACCTGAAAGTAGCTACTGTTTTCAGTGACAAAGTGAAGGGGGATGGAGGAAAGGAAACATTAAAAACTGTGTTTCTTTTCTCCAAGAGAAACCACATGAATACGGTGACGATTTAAATTTATTTTGCAAACTGGGAGACTTTTGAGATTTAGAGACAGTGTGAATTGCCATGCCAGGGCAATAGGCATTACCAGGAAGACTGGTCAAATCACATATGGAGAATAGTTTTAGCTTGTTAGCAGACAGTTTTTTACAATTGTGGTATTGTATGGTTAAAATTTGCCATTTTAACCATTTTTACAGATCAGTGGCATTAAGTACATTCAACAGTGTTGTGCAACCATCACCACTCACAATCTCTGGAACTTTTTCATTTTTCCAAACTGACACTCTGTGCCCATTAAACAGTAACTCCTCATCCACCCTTCCCCCAGAGCTTGGTAACCTTTATTCTACCTCTGCCTCTATGAATTTGCCTATTCTAAGTACCTCATGTGAATGGATTCACATAATCCTTTTGTGACTGGCTTATTTCAAGGTTCATGCATGTTGTAGCATGTATCAGAATTTCCTTACTTTTTTAGGCTGAATAGTATTCCACTGTATGTATATACCACATTTTCTTTATCTATTCATCTATTGATGGGCGTTTGGAATGTTTCCACTTTTGGGGCTAGCAGCCACCAAATGTTAAGCTTAATGGGTTTAAGCTGACAGAAGAGTAGTGTTATTGAAACAGGAGGGAAGGGGCAGGGCACAACCTTTAAAAGAAAGATGTAGCTATAGTACATGAAGAAAACTAGTGAGAACCAACTAGGTCCAAGATGGCGGAAGATTCGACTTCCAGTAGAACTTGAGCCTCATACGCTCATTGTAATACATTAGCATGTTAATGACACATCTGCTAGCACCATGACAGTTTTGAGGCCAACCATAAAAGGTCAAGAAGTGGGTGGTAACACAACACTGTAAAGCAGTTATACTCCAATAAAGATGTTAAAAAAAAAAAAGGGAATGGTAGCCCAATTCCTGGCTATCCCCGCCCCTTCCCCAAAATAATTGGAATAATCCTCCTACTCATTAGCCTATGCAATTATCCAACCCATAAAAACTAACTACGCCATATTTTGAGGCCTCTCGCTTCTTGTCTTCCAAGATGGCCCACGCTCTGTCTGTGGAGTGTGTTTCTCCCAAGGCTTCTTGCCCTCCAAGATGGACCACACTCTGTCTGTGGAGTGTGTTTCTCTCTAAATAAATCCACTTCTTGAATTTGGAATTCTCCAAATTCTTTCACACGAAGAAAGAACGTTAAATTCACCAGCAACATTATCTCCATTCTGTAGTTGAGGAAATCAAAGTTTAAGTTAAACTCTAGTTAAATGCTTGAGGCAGGCATCAAACCCAGGTCTCTCTGAACCCAAAGCCTGTGCTTTTTTTTTTTTTTTTTTTTTACACTGTACACTGTTTCTCATGTCTGCCATCTTGATTGATAAGGAAAAGACCTTATTAAAATTGCTAATAGTTTCCATATTTATAAAATTTGGAATAAAATTTTAATAAAATACACAGATATTTTTGAAAATGTACAGCCCCTTATTTTAGGGATAAAAGGACAGATTCAAGAGTGTAAAATACTTAGGATAGATTTGCTATATCTATTCCAAGGAACTGCATTCATAAATTTCTCATGCATTTAAAATGTTTCTTCTGCTTTGAAATTTCTGAAGATTTTCAGGTACAGAGAATTTACTGGAAATTATTTCTAAGTTGGGGTTTTGTTTTGTCATAGTTTGTGTAGGGTAGAATGAAATATTCCTCTTCCTATATCTTTTTAGTAATTTCTATTTGAAAAACCTGTTAAATTTAACCATAGATTGTAGAAATGCTAACAATTTGCAGACAAATTTTCTGCTCTATTTACAGTTTTCAGTTTCCTTTTTGATGAAAAATGCGGCTACAATAATGAACACCTCTTGCTGAACTTGAAGAGAGACCATGTAGAGAGCAGAGCTGGATTTAATCTTCTGCTTGCTGCAGAGCGGATCCAAGTGGGTTACTACACAAGCTTAGACTACATCATTGGAGATGTTGGAATTACAAAAGGGAAGCACTTTTGGGCCTTCCGTGTAGAACCATATTCATACCTGGTAAAAGTGGGAGTTGCTTCCAGTGATAAACTACAAGAATGGCTCCGGACTCCCCGGGATGCAGTTAGTCCAAGGTAGATTCTTCTACTGATAATTCTTTAGTTCTTTAGGAAGTAAACATCCTGGTTTAGCAAGGTGAGACTGAAAATAGACTTGGATTTACTTGTTGCATTTAGAGTATTTAGTATTTAGAGTATACATTTCTTAGACTCATGTGTTTTGGCTGTGCTTATGTGGCTGGCTAAGAAAACGAGTCAGGTTGTGTTGTATTCACACAGTGAATAATGAGATTCAGCAATTAATTTCTCATGCTGTGAGGAAATAAGTCTGTTTTGGGTACACCTCTTGATTATGGTATAGCTTCGCAATTTAGAATTTTCAAAGTCTTTCATATCAGGTACCTTAATGATGTGATAAAATTGCATAAATAGTGAAATGCCTCTAAATGCCATATTTCACAATTGATATTAAGTTGTTCTTTTGTTAAAGGATACAGTTCTTTAAACTGTCCCGTAAGTACTTACAAAATTGGGTCATGGTAAACATGTTTCCATGGCAGAGAATTCCAGTTTCTTGAGTTTGACTATTTAATGGAGACTGTACAGTTTATTTTTGTTAGATGGTATAGTGTGCACTAGTCCAGTCAAGTAATTTTTGACCATTTATGTCACAGAAATCCCAGATGAACAATCTGAGTAATAGGAAAAACTTTTTGCACCAAGATGAGAAATTGAAATAACAGCAAAAATTGAAATAGGGAAATATAGTCCCTTAAACATAGTGGCATGTCTACTTGGTAGATTATTATTAATAATGCTAAAAAAGTTTACAACATGAGAAATATTAGAAGTGAAAATACCTGATTAAAGTTGTTGATGTAGTATTATCACAAATATATAAGAAGCAATCTATGCATGGGGAAAAAATGGAAGGAACTTTGTATCAAACTTTTCTTCAAGGTGTTACTGTTTTATAATCGAGGGGGGAAAAAAACTTTCATAATACTTGCTTGCATCATAGATCCATGTAGAGCTCCCAACCAGTAAATATAGTTCTTAGCAGGAGAATGAAACATGGTTTTTTCTCCTGCATTATTTTGCAGTGCCCATTTATTTTACTTAGTCTGATAATTCCTTGGATTAGGGGGCCTGTCTTGGTTTTTAATTTTTTTATATATGATTTTTGTGCTAGGAATATTTAATCTTTGTCAAGTCCCTTCAGTTCCCTTCCCCCTGTTTTATTTTTGATAGGCCAAACTTATTATTTTTAGGTTCTCAGATATATAGGTAAAAATGGATGCTACTTAATGACAGAATTTGGGGCTGAGTTTGTGGTGTAATTCTAAGTGGCAATGTGTAGTCCTTATGTTTTTAATTGATTATGGTTTACCGGAAAGGTTTTGATGTACAATTGATTTTAATTTTAACTCAATATATATTATCTTGTGAAAATGTCTTGAAGCTACTTGAAAGCCTATGCTGATACAGATAAGATTCTGCTTTGTCTGTCTGTGTTGTATTTTAGATACGAGCAAGACAGTGGGCATGACAGCGGAAGTGAGGATACCTGTTTTGATTCTTCACAACCCTTTACGTTAGTTACTATAGGCATGAAGAAATTTTTTATTCCCAAGTCACCTACTTCTTCTAATGAACCTGAAAATCGAGTTCTCCCCATGCCAACAAGTATAGGGGTTTTCCTCGACTATGATAAAGGCAAAGTGGGTTTCTATGATATGGATCACATGAAATGCCTTTATGAGCGCCAAGTGGACTGTTCGCATACTATGTATCCAGCATTTGCATTAATGGGCAGTGGAGGAATTCAGCTTGAAGAACCCATCACAGCAAAATATCTAGAATACCAAGAGACCATGTAGTTTAAGCATCTGATGTGACTTAGGATAAAAAATGTGAGCAAAATAATGCCTTGGTGTTAACCTTTGTAACTAATTACATATCATCTAAGTATCCTGTCCCCCCACTTGTTTTTTGTGTATGTTTCTTCTTAAAACCGAAAGCCTAAACAGCCTTCCTGCCTTTCACAAACACCGGGAAAAAGGTACTTTTTCATAGTTAACACTGAAATGGTTAGCTGGATTATCTTTTCATGCACGGGAAATCTAATTTATTTATGTCAGCTTGTGTTGCTGATACTTACATTCCTTGTTTCGGGGTTGGGGGAAGGGATACAAAAGTATTTATTGTGCTTCTTTTGTGTTTGGTTTTTCATTTTTATATAATGTTTATGTCCTAAGAGAAGATATTTTTTAAATGCCTTCTGGATAGAAATTAGTACTAAGCATTGTGTTGTGCATTCATTTTTAATGGGAAAACAAAGGTATAGATAGGGAAAAAAAGGCCATAGAAACGGTAGTATATTTAAATGGAAAATTATGTATTTAATATTCAGAATATATTGCCTGGAAAATGAATACTACTGTTTTTTTTTTTGAAGACCACAAACTGTATTCTTAAGGACATTTTTAAGAGTTCTCTTAGCTGTAATGCCCATACTTGCATGTGTAGGAAACATGGTTTCTTGCAGGAAACACAAAATTCTTGGCTAACACACGAAGTTTTTCACTTCATATGATTTTTTGGGAAATGTTTTTTCTTCAATTTTTTTTTTAGTTCCTCTATGAAAATATTTGAGCTTATAGCAAATAATTATTTTTCATAAATATTAGTGAAGATACACTGATAATTGTCATATACTTTTGCTTTCTTTTTGTGTCTTGTAATTTTCATTCTTTGGCACAAATATTATATATCAGATTGTTCTGGTTTATGTTCACATGTTTGAAAAGTTCTTGATACATTTTTAGTGTCATTAAACATATTATAAAATGTGAAGTAACTATCTGGTCAGTTGTATGGCATTTTCTATGACTCATTGGTAGTAAGCATTTGTCATATAAGCAAGTAAAAATACAAATTTAATTGTTTAGGAATAATAATTAAAATCATAACGACTGTGTGTACCCTTTTTTAAAGTTAAAAGTTTTTTGAATTTGAAGAATCTCATTTTATCTAAATTTTATCTTCATTTTTGGAAGATTCTTTCCTGGGTGGTTTTATTTAAACTGGTTAGTTTTTTTAAAGTTAGAGTATTCAGAAACTAGACTGTTAGGCATTTAGCATTAATCATCTTGGAATTCTTTTGACATAGTTTAATTGATTAAACAAAACTCTTAGATCTGTTTTTTTTTTTTTCCTT